>NC_059194.1:46458722-46465375 GCF_020615455.1 Coregonus clupeaformis | reverse complement strand
GCACTGGGATTGAAAGCAGAGATCAAACCCTTTGATTCAGCGTCTGTCTGCTGGAGAAAAGAGAGGGATAGAGGAAAATCAAATCCTATTTTAGTGCCAACTCAAGATGAAGGGATAGTTAGTTTAGCGTTCAGGCTGGAGAGAGTTCCCTCCCTGATCCTCAGATGGATGCAGATCATGTTTTGTGGTTGTGGTTGTTGCTGCTGTCATGGTTGGTAGCCACGGTGGTACAAGATGGTACACGTGAGGTTGGCATTGGTGTCAGTGTACCCCCCCCCCCTCCTCCTCTTCCTCCTCTTCCTCTAACGGGCATCTCCCCGTTCCCTCCCTTCTAGTCGGGCATAAAGTAAGTGATGGGTGTGACTCGTGCCATACTGGTCGTCACGGCCAAATTAGCTGGAACCGGATCCCAGGGAACTCATAAAGAACCAAGCTGGAGTCGCATCACATTTTCACCCAAATTGGAAAATCCTGTCAAAGTGTTGGAGAGGGATATGCAAAATGCTCATTCCCATTTTATGATCGTATTAACTGTTCCCCAGTTTCTCTCTCTCTCTCTCTCTCTCTCTCTCTCTCTCTCTCTCTCTCTCTCCGTCTCTCTCTCTCTGTTAGCCCCCCAGAAATGCAAATGTCAGTCCGTCGGTGCTGAGTGTGGTGTGCTGAGTGACAATGTGAAAATTGTTATTGGAACATATTTGCTCTCTTGTTGAAACAGTATCATATTATTTTTGGTAGTTGCCCCGAATTGAAACTTGGTTAGGGGAAAATTGAAGATTGGATAGTAGTCTGCTACAAAAAAAAGATTGAGAAATAGAAATGAATATTTGTCTGTAGGCTACTATTCTCTGAAACATGAGACCAAGTTCAACATAGATTTATCCACAACCCATATGATAAACGTGGCATAACTTTCCACTTGATGAACTCTGCTGTAACAGCCAATAGCTGATCTATGGCGTGCATCATAATGCCTCTCACAGTCTCATGCTCCCTGGTGTCACGACTTCCTCCGAAGCTGCCTCCCCTCCTTGTTCGGGCAGGCTTCGGCGTTCGTCGTCACCGGCCTTCTAGCCACTGCCGCTCCATATCTCATCATTCCATTTGTCTTGTCTTGTCAATTACACACACCTGGTTCATATTCCCCTCATTAGTATGTGTTTAAGTGTTCCCTCTGCCCCCCCCTTGTCCTTGTGGGTGATTGTTCATTGTGAGGAATAGTAGCTCGGTTGACCTCAGTATTTTGTGTTGCCGGGGTAATTTTCCCCGTGTGCCTGTTTGTTCCAGTGCGCCTGTTTTGCGCACTGGACTGGTTACGCTGTATTCCGGAATAAACTCTGTATGCTGGGATTTACCCTCCTGCGCATGACTCCTTCAAATCACGCATCACATCTGGGCAGAGTCAAATGGCGCCCTATTCCCTATATAGTGCACTACTTTTGACAAGGGCCCATATGGGTAGGGAACAGGGTGCCATTGGGACACATGCAATGTTTAGAGGACTGAGGGATATCAATTAGAATCAGGCAGAACTGAACTCAACCTAGGCATGCGTCCCAAAATGGCACCCTATTCCCTACATAGTGCACTACTTTTGACCTGAGCCCTATGAGCCCTGTGGGTCCTGGTCAAAAGAAGGGTGCCATTGGGGATGTAACCTCAGCCCCACTGCATGGCTGAATGATTATTGTTAAAGGGTTTACATGAGCATGTTCTGGATGAGTCCTGCCAGCTCAGTGAAACACAGGACAGGACAGTGACTGAGTAATGATTGTTAAAGGGTTTATGTAACCGGTGTGAAATGGCTAGCTAGTTAGCGGTGCGCGCTAGTAGCATTTCAATCGGTGACGTCGCTCGCTCTGAGACCTTGAAGTAGTTGTTTCCCCATTGCTCTGCAAGGGCCGTGGCTTTTTGTGGAGCGACGGGTTAACGTTGCTTCGAGGGTGACTGTTGTTCGATGTGTGCAGAGGGTCCCTGGTTCAAGCCCAGGTAGGGGCGAGGAGAGGGACGGAAGCAACACTGTTACATTGACATGACCGTGTTCTGGATGAGTCCTGCTAGCTCAGCGAAACACAGGACAGGACGGTGACTGAGTAAGCAGCCAAGGAAAATAAAAAAGTATGCATCAGAAGAATGGAATGTGCATCCTGAAGGACACACTACTTCCTATGCAGTTCACTACTTTTGACCATGGTCCACAGGGAATATATAGGGCAGAGGTTGCCATTTTGGATACAACCCAAGGATACGCCCACTCAAGGATACGCCCACTCAAGGTATCCATTTTGATACAGACTGTGTTGTGGTTAGAACAATAAATAAATACAATTGTAGAAAAATGTAGAAGTGAACTGAACCGATTATTTTCCATGGAGAATGTGGTTGCTGGACTTGAGCCAACCAGTCCATTGTGAAAGGAACATATCAGAACCAGTGTATTCCCACAGTACAGCGGTGGGTCTGCAGCTTAACATGGTGATATCAGAACCAGTGTATTCCCACAGTACAGCGGGGGGTCCGCAGCTTAACATGGTGATATCAGAACCAGTGTATTCATTCGGCACCAAACGGAAGAAAACTCACTGAAACATGGAGGGACTACCTGTACGTGTCTGACAAGAACCACTCATTTTTATTTTCCATTTTGCAAAACGTTTTTCCGTTGCGTATCCTAATAAATACAACCCTGGACCCTCAGATGTCCCGCCCGAAGGCAGTATTAAAATAACAGGTGGATTATAATGAACTGAAACTCCAAGGAACTAAAGACAGGTGAATCAGAGAGTGGCCAACGCCCCTACGGCATTCTAATCACTCTCCCAAAGCATGCTGGGATGCTTACCGCCCCTGACGTGCAAAACGGCCTACAGGCTCCCACTCTGTGACAGATGGTCAGCTACACGCGTACGTGCGCGCACACACACACACACACACACACACACACACACACACACACACACACACAGGAAGGTGATACCCCACAACCAAAGGGCAGTGTGGTGTTTCATAATGGCAACCAGGTGGATAGTGGCCATGATGACATGTGTGATGATCAAACTCATTTATCATGGCTCTTTTCACTAATTGACTATGGCACTCCTCCATTTTGGCTGCTAGCTATTCCTCATAGCTGTTGCTAACAGATTGGAGTTGGACACTCTACTTTCTAATGCATGCACACACTTGCAAAACACACACACACACGTTCTTCTAACGTCCTAACCACGTTTCTAAATTATTTTTGGTACTAAAGTCAGCCAGTGCCAAGGAGGGGTAATCAGGATTCAGTCTCCGTCTCAGTCCATCCCACAACCAGGCTGCCAGGCTGCAGGAGGGCCAATCAGGATCCAGCCTCCGTCTCAGTCCATCCCCCAGCCAGGCTGCCAGGCTGCAGGAGGGCCAATCAGGATCCAGCCTCCGTCTCAGTCCATCCCCCAGCCAGGCTGCCAGGCTGCAGGAGGGCCAATCAGATCCAGCCTCCGTCTCAGTCCATCCCCCAGCCAGGCTGCCAGGCTGCAGGAGGGCCAATCAGGATCCAGCCTCCGTCTCAGTCCATCCCCCAGCCAGGCTGCCAGGCTGCAGGAGGGCCAATCAGGATCCAGCCTCCGTCTCAGTCCATCCCCCAGCCAGGCTGCCAGGCTGCAGGAGGGCCAATCAGATCCAGCCTCCGTCTCAGTCCATCCCCAGCCAGGCTGCAGGAGGGCCAATCAGGATCCAGCCTCCGTCTCAGTCCATCCCCAGCCAGGCTGCCAGGCTGCAGGAGGACCAATCAGGATCCAGCCTCCGTCTCAGTCCATCCCCCAGCCAGGCTGCCAGGCTGCAGGAGGGCCAATCAGGATCCAGCCTCCGTCTCAGTCCATCCCCCAGCCAGGCTGCCAGGCTGCAGGAGGGCCAATCAGGATCCAGCCTCCGTCTCAGTCCATCCCCCAGCCAGGCTGCAGGAGTAGCCATCCATGTGTTTTATATTGGATAAGCTTCAGCACCAAATACAGAAAGTGCTAAAAGCTTGACAGGACAGATGCCAGCAGGCCTGGAAGCCTCCGCAATTACAGTCCCACTGAGGCCATTTCACCTGAAAAAAAGCTACCAGCATGTCATTATCAACCACAAAATGGCCTCCTTTCTTCTCTGGCTCTCAGACTGTGGCCCAACCTGCTGAGGGGTTGTGAATGATTTGTGCTCCCCACCTCATGGAGTCCCTTTGATAAATTGTAAGTGTGTATCGCCTCAATGACCGTCACATGGGTCACATGGGTCCTGGTCAAATGTAGTGAACTGTATAGGGAATAGGGTACTATTTTGGACACCGCCTCAGTCTTTCTATACGTGTGCATAATGCTAAAGTTTTGAGCGAGCGTGAGAGGTTTGTTTCTTCTGCTGCGAGCGTCGGCCCCGTTTGATGTCATTAGTCTGATAAGAGACCTCATTTATTCATATCCACGTCTCGAAATATCCCTTAAATCCCTTGGAACGTTACATCCTGCCATCTTAATCTCCCCTCTCTAAACATATTATGGGAACATCTTGATTGGACGTTTTGATTGTCTAGAATTCTAGAATAGATAACAACCAATCACCATACAGTGTTGGGCATTCCTGTCAAGATTGTAACAACAATAACAGCTGTTGCTCCGCGAACCCAAGCCTCCAATCCGCCAAGCCTCCAAGCCTCCAATCCCCCAAGCCTCCAATCCCCCAAGCCTCCAAGCCTCCAATCCCCCAAGCCTCCAATCCCCAAGCCTCCAAGCCTCCAATCCCCCAAGCCTCCAATCCCCCAATCCCCCAAGCCTCCAAGCCTCCAATCCCCCAAGCCTCCAATCCCCCAAGCCTCCAAGTCTCCAATCCCCCAAGCCTCCAATCCCCCAAGCCTCCAACCCTCCAATCTCCCAAGCCTCCAACCCTCCAATCTCCCAAGCCTGCAATCCCCCAAGCCTCCAATCCTCCAATCCCCCAAGCCTCCAAGCCTCCAATCCCCCAAACCTCCAACCCTCCAATCCCCCAAACCTCCAACCCTCCAATCTCCCAAGCCTCCAATCCCCCAAGCCTCCAAGCCTCCAATCCCCCAAACCTCCAACCCTCCAATCTCCCAAGCCTGCAATCCCCCAAGCCTCCAAGCCTCCAATCCCCCAAACCTCCAACCCTCCAATCCCCCAAACCTCCAACCCTCCAATCTCCCAAGCCTCCAAGCCTCCAATCCCCCAAACCTCCAACCCTCCAATCTCCCAAGCCTGCAATCCCCAAAGCCTCCAACCCTCCAATCCTGTGTCATGGCTGACATTTAAATTCCTGGAGACATATTTATGTTAAACGTACACAAGGCTAATTAGCAACCAATTTAATGAATAATTTTACCAGGCAACAAGAACAGGCAACAGGGAGGGTCTTTACCTCGGCAGGGTGACAGTGACCCTAATTAACGTGATTTGTTCTTTAGAAGAAAATCATGGATGCCCATTTCTCCCGTTAGTAATGGAATCAGAGAGAGTAGAGCGATGAACACTGTCAGCCGGTCCTTTGAAATGACCTGGTAAAGGGAGGGAGAGAGAGGGATGGAGAGGGAAGGAGAGGGATGGAGACAGAGAGAGAGGGAGAGAGAGGGAGGGGATAGGGGGGAAAAGAGAGAACTCTGTGGTCTTTTATGGGTTTGATAATAGGGCAGGCTAAAGATCCCGCTACGCTATCAGCTCTCTCTCTAATGGCTGTCAATGATGAGAGTGGGGTTTTAAATGTCCAACCATTTATTGTATGTGTGTGTGTGTGTGTGTGTGTGTGTGTGTGTGTGTGTGTGTGTGTGCGCAGTGTTGGGGAGAAGTGAACTACATGTAGTTCAACAATTCATTTAACTACATTTTGCAGTAGCTTGGTGGTAGTTGAACTACATTCAATCTAGGTATTGTTTTCAGTAGTTAATTACTGTTTTACCATGTAGCGGTGTAGCTAACTACTGGAACTACACACTACTGTTTTACCATGTAGCGGTGTAGCTAATTACTGGAACTACACACTACTGTTTCACCATGTAGCGGTGTAGCTAACTACTGGAACTACACACTACTGTTTTACCATGTAGCGGTGTAGCTAACTACTGGAACTACACACTACTGTTTTACCATGTAGCGGTGTAGCTAACTACTGGAACTACACACTACTGTTTCACCATGTAGCGGTGTAGCTAACTACTGGAACTACACACTACTGTTTAACCATGTAGCGGTGTAGCTAACTACTGGAACTACACACTACTGTTTTACCATGTAGCGGGTGTAGCTAACTACTGGAACTACACACTACTGTTTCACCATGTAGCGGTGTAGCTAACTACTGGAACTACACACTACTGTTTCACCATGTAGCGGTGTAGCTAACTACTGGAACTACACACTACTGTTTTACCATGTAGAGGTGTAGCTAATTACTGGAACTACACACTACTGTTTCACCATGTAGCGGTGTAGCTAACTACTGGAACTACACACTACTGTTTCACCATGTAGCGATGTAGCTAACTACTGGAACTACACACTACTGTTTTACCATGTAGCTGTGTAGCTAACTACTGGAACTACACACTACTGTTTTACCATGTAGCGGTGTAGCTAACTACTGGAACTACACACTACTGTTTCACCATGTAGCGGTGTAGCTAACTACTGGAA
>NC_059194.1:46441222-46456222 GCF_020615455.1 Coregonus clupeaformis | reverse complement strand
GTCTTGACCTTTCCCCAAGTTCCTGTTGACGACTACACTACCCGTAAACCACCAGATCTCTTACTAAAAACCTACTCAAGGAGAGAAAACACGGACACAACACGCTGCTTTGCCAGCATGACTAAGCGTCCTTAGAGAGAGAGAGAGATGAGGATTCACCTGAGCCCCCCTCCAACTCCACGCCACTTCAACGCTTGGGGGATGTGCTTCTGTTGCTCTGAAGAGGGTAATAAACAGGATCCCCTCTGGGTGGGGATAGCCTGGCTCTAAATAGAGCAGGGGGATAATCACAGAGGATCATACTGTACTCTTCTCTGTCTCTCCCTAAAACGCACTTCCTCCTTCCTAGTCTTTTTTGGAATAGGTTTCACAGAAACCAGAGGACACAGTGTTGGGAGAGATTAAAAAAGGAACTGGGGTATTCAATTTGACCTTATGGATATATCTTCATGGCCAGTATAGACACGAAACAGTACAATATTAAGGCCGACTAATGTCCTTGCTATATCAAGTATCGGACCTCAAAGCTATGCATGATACAACCTGATTTAATGGCTATGAAGCTAAAAGCCATCGTGACAGGTGCTCCCCAGTCAAAAGTGCTATTCACACCCCAGCCACCAGAGGGCATCACTAGGGTTTATCCTAGTGCGTCTGTGTGCTAGCTGTAACAAGCTGAGAGCCGTCTCCTTCCAACACTTCCAACACCCTAACACCAGAGCAGAAATATGACAGTTGGCCCTGGTGCCGTGGCAACAGCCAGCTCCACCCTCCATCCCGTAATAGAGTCATCAGAACGTTAATCAGCGTTCCTGGGTGTGTCCCAAATGGCACCCTAAAAAAAAAAACTAGTGCACTATGTAGGAATAGGGTTCAATATGGAACACACCCTATGATAAGCCTTGTCATCGGCAAATATGCACAAAGACGGCTAACGATGCTAATTGTGGCAGAATGCTCAGCTGCTCTCTCTCTCTCTCTCGCTGAGGAACAATATTCAGTTATTCATTTCCTCTCTCCTCTGTGCCCATTAAGGCCCATTAGTTCCCGTGATGGTGCCGTGTGTGTGTGTGTGTGTGTGTGTGTGTGTGTGTGTGTGTGTGTGTGTGTGTGTGTGTGTGTGTGTGTGTGTGCGTGTGTGTGTGGCTGTGTGGTTTATTTTTGCATAGTTCAAATGACGGCAGCGCTGTGATTCCCCTGCTAATTGCAATCGCACCTGGAGACAGTGTGTGTCAACCCCCTGTATTGAAACATGCTAGGAGATGTCACAGGTCAGAGGTTGGAGGCTAAAGGTGAAATCAGTCCATAGACCACACAGAGAGAGGACTGTCAGGAGGAAGGAAGTGTGTAAATGTGAAACGTCTCTTTCACACACAGCAATAATCAACAGCAGCTTGTTTCTCTGTCTATATGAAAGCATGTACGACATCTTCTATTGCAAGCACAAACACCTGTTTTAACAGTACATCTATGTAAGGCAATGAAGCCAAACAAAGCCTCACCTCTAAGCTATAGCATTGAGGACAGCCAACTGGCAAATGTGGCGTGATATGGATAACCGCTGGGGTGTCTCTCTATTGGTGAGGCAGGATACATGCAAATACTCTCCTATACAGTGAAACACACACACACACGTTCCTCCCTCTCTGTCTAGGTCAGCCACGTCACTCATGGCTCTGTCAAAGAGAGAGGAGGGTTGGAGGAAACTGAGTTGGGGGTTGGGGGATGATGATGGTGATGGTGATGGTGAGGATATAGTCCCCTGTAGGTCAGTTGGTAGAGCATGGCGCTTGGTGAGGATATAGTCCCCTGTAGCTCAGTTGGTAGAGCATGGCGCTTGGTGAGGATATAGTCCCCTGTAGCTCAGTTGGTAGAGCATGGCGCTTGGTGAGGATATAGTCCCCTGTAGCCCAGTTGGTAGAGCATGGCGCTTGGTGAGGATATAGTCCCCTGTAGCTCAGTTGGTAGAGCATGGCGCTTGGTGAGGATATAGTCCCCTGTAGCCCAGTTGGTAGAGCATGGCGCTTGGTGAGGATATAGTCCCCTGTAGCTCAGTTGGTAGAGCATGGCGCTTGGTGAGGATATAGTCCCCTGTAGCCCAGTTGGTAGAGCACGGCGCTTGGTGAGGATATAGTCCCCTGTAGCTCAGTTGGTAGAGCATGGCGCTTGGTGAGGATATAGTCCCCCTGTAGCTCAGTTGGTAGAGCATGGCGCTTGGTGAGGATATAGTCCCCTGTAGCCCAGTTGGTAGAGCATGGCGCTTGGTGAGGATATAGTCCCCTGTAGCTCAGTTGGTAGAGCATGGCGCTTGGTGAGGATGTAGTCCCCTGTAGCTCAGTTGGTAGAGCATGGCGCTTGGTGAGGATATAGTCCTGTGGTAGCTCAGTTGGTAGAGCATGGCGTTTGGTGAGGATGTAGTCCCCTGTAGCTCAGTTGGTAGAGCATGGCGCTTGGTGAGGATATAGTCCCCCTGTAGCTCAGTTGGTAGAGCATGGCGCTTGGTGAGGATGTAGTCCCCTGTAGCTCAGTTGGTAGAGCATGGCGCTTGGTGAGGATATAGTCCTGTGGTAGCTCAGTTGGTAGAGCATGGCGCTTGGTGAGGATATAGTCCCCTGTAGCTCAGTTGGTAGAGCATGGCGCTTGGTGAGGATGTAGTCCCCTGTAGCTCAGTTGGTAGAGCATGGCGTTTGGTGAGGATATAGTCCTGTGGTAGCTCAGTTGGTAGAGCATGGCGCTTGGTGAGGATATAGTCCCCTGTAGCTCAGTTGGTAGAGCATGGCGCTTGGTGAGGATATAGTCCCCTGTAGCTCAGTTGGTAGAGCATGGCGCTTGGTGAGGATATAGTCCCCTGTAGCTCAGTTGGTAGAGCATGGCGCTTGGTGAGGATATAGTCCCCTGTAGCTCAGTTGGTAGAGCATGGCGCTTGGTGAGGATATAGTCCCCTGTAGCTCAGTTGGTAGAGCATGGCGCTTGGTGAGGATATAGTCCCCCTGTAGCTCAGTTGGTAGAGCATGGCGCTTGGTGAGGATATAGTCCCCTGTAGCTCAGTTGGTAGAGCATGGCGCTTGGTGAGGATATAGTCCCCCTGTAGCTCAGTTGGTAGAGCATGGCGCTTGGTGAGGATATAGTCCCCTGTAGCTCAGTTGGTAGAGCATGGCGCTTGGTGAGGATATAGTCCCCTGTAGCTCAGTTGGTAGAGCATGGCGCTTGGTGAGGATGTAGTCCCCTGTAGCTCAGTTGGTAGAGCATGGCGCTTGGTGAGGATATAGTCCCCTGTAGCTCAGTTGGTAGAGCATGGCGCTTGGTGAGGATATAGTCCCCTGTATCTCAGTTGGTAGAGCATGGCGCTTGGTGAGGATATAGTCCCCTGTATCTCAGTTGGTAGAGCATGGCGCTTGGTGAGGATGTAGTCCCCTGTAGCTCAGTTGGTAGAGCATGGCGCTTGGTGAGGATGTAGTCCCCTGTAGCCCAGTTGGTAGAGCATGGCGCTTGGTGAGGATGTAGTACCCCTGTAGCTCAGTTGGTAGAGCATGGCGCTTGGTGAGGATATAGTCCCCTGTAGCCCAGTTGGTAGAGCATGGCGCTTGGTGAGGATATAGTCCCCTGTAGCTCAGTTGGTAGAGCATGGCGCTTGCAACGCCAGGGTTGTGGGTTCGTTTCCCACGGGGGGCCAGTATGAAAAATGTATGCACTCACTGACTGTAAGTCGCTCTGGATAAGAGCGTCTGCTAAATGACTAAGATGATGATGGTAATGGTGATGATGATGGTGATGGTGATGATGGTGATGATGGTGATGGGCGATGCACTATGTAAGTATGAGCAGCAGCAGGCAACCCATAATATACTCTCTGCTTAGAGGGAGCACAGCTGTAGTAATTGATAATTAAACAGGGGAGACCGACGTAGCTATGATGATGTGTCTGGCTACAGTATTATACGAGCTACAGTATTATACTAGCTACAATATTATACTAACTACAGTATTATGCTAGCTTCAGTATTATGCTAGCTACAGTATTATACTAGCTACAGTATTATACTAGCCTCAGTATTATACTAGCTTCAGTATTATACTAGCTACAGTATTATACTAGCTTCAGTATTATACTAGCTACAGTATTATGCTAGCTTCAGTATTATACTAGCTTCAGTATTATACTAGCTACATTATTATACTAGCTACAGTATTATGCTAGCTACAGTATTATACTAGCTACAGTATTATACTAGCTACAATATTATACTAGCTACAGTATTATACTAGCTACATCCTCCCAGTCCTCCCAGTCCTCTCAGTCCTCTCAGTCCTCTGTCCTCTCAGTCCTCCCAGTCCTCCCAGTCCTCTCTCTTCTCAGTCCTCCCAGTCCTCTCAGTCCTCTCAGTCCTCCCAGTCCTCTGTCCTCTCAGTCCTCCCAGTCCTCCCAGTCCTCCCAGTCCTCTCAGTCCTCCCAGTCCTCTGTCCTCTCAGTCCTCTGTTTCAATACAGGGGGTTGACTCACACTGTCTCCAGGTGCGATTGCAATTAGCAGGGAAATCACAGCGCTGCCATCATTTGAACTATGCAAAATTAAACCACAAGGCCACACACCCACGCACACACGCACGCACACACACACACCATCAGGTGGTGGGGAGGTGGATGGTTGTCAAACTGTTGCTGAAAAACAGCAAGAGAGAGAACGATGGTAAGTTGACATATAAATCCATCCTAACCTTTACGCCCCATTGGTTGAGAGAGAGAGGTAGGTGATAATTGCCAGAGTGAGTCCATAGGTTAAACAGCAGGCGTGAGGAATGGGCATTATTGTGCCGTGCTTATAGGCTATAAGGTCAATAGGTGAATGTTGTTCCACACACGGCTGATAGGAGAGAGGAGGAGAAACAAGACGCTATGCTAATGATGATACGTTAGTATTCATTCCCACTATGCTAATGACGATACGTTAGTATTCATTCCCACAATGCTAATGATGATACGTTAGTATTCATTCCCACTATGATAATGACGATACGTTAGTATTCGTTTCCCACTATGCTAATGATGATACGTTAGTATTCATTCCCCACTATGCTAATGATGATACGTTAGTATTCATTCCCACTATGCTAATGATGATACGTTAGTATTCATTCCCACTATGCTAATGATGATACGTTAGTATTCATTCCCACTATGCTAATGAGATACGTTAGTATTCATTCCCACTATGCTAATGATGATACGTTAGTATTCATTCCCACTATGCTAATGACGATACGTTAGTATTCATTCCCACTATGCTAATGACGATACGTTAGTATTCATTCCCACAATGCTGATGATGATACGTTTGTATTCATTCCCACTATACTAATGATGATACGTTAGTATTCATTCCCACTATGCTAATGATGATACGTTAGTATTCATTCCCACTATGCTAATGACTGAAACATTAGTATTCATTCCCACAATGCTGATGATGATACGTTTGTATTCATTCCCACTATGCTAATGATGATACGTTAGTATTCATTCCCACTATGCCCCTAGAATAGGAAACATTAGTGAATGATGTTATGCTTACTGGATGAAGTTAAACGAGCATTCAGACCAGCCTCCCTGATTGAACCTTCATAAACTACAGTACATGTCATAGAAACCTGCCTCTGTTTTCATAGTCAACCTTCCGCATTGTTATTGTCAGACACCAGGGAAATGAATACAGAGACGGAGGAGATGGGAGGGGGCATGTGAGTCTCTAGGTGTGCGGGCTAGACATGTACGTGTGTGTCTGGGCTAGATGACAGATCTGTATTTCATTAGCCATGGCATGTACAGTCATCTTTACCGTCCTCCCCTGCCTGCTGTCTTAAAGGGCTGCGTGTCTGGAAGCCCTTAGCGCCGAATGGCTGCAGTATGAATCATTTAGTGATAAAAGTCAGCGTAGAGGGCAATTGATAGAGTCAGTGAAGGTGAATATGAGCTCTTTAATACTGTGAGTTAAAGATGGGTTTAGAGTGTGAAGTTGAGCTCTTTTAATACTGTGAGTTAAGGATGGGTTTAGAGGGTGAAGATGAGCTCTTTAATACTGTGAGTTAAGGATGGGTTTAGAGTGTGAAGATGAGCTCTTTAATACTGTGAGTTAAGGATGGGTTTAGAGTGAGAAGATGAGCTCTTTAATACTGTGAGTTAAGGATGGGTTTAGAGGGTGAAGATGAGCTCTTTAATACTGTGAGTTAAGGATGGGTTTAGAGTGTGAAGGTGAGCTCTTTAATACTGTGAGTTAAGGATGGGTTTAGAGTGAGAAGATGAGCTCTTTAATACTGTGAGGGGGGCTGCAGCTAACAGGGGCTAATGTGTGTCACACCGGGGGTCCAGTTTAACACCGTGGCTAACAGGGGGTAACAGGGACAATATGCCTCCAATGCCTTAGCGGTGCAGCAGCCAACCAAGGGTCACAAGGTCAACAGCTGTTTCACACACACACACACACACACACACACACACACACACACACACACACACACACACACAGCATGGGTCTGTAACGACCCTGTGGGTTTAATATCCAACCACCCCACCAGCTTTACACCTGTTCTAGTCTAGCAGAGCTCCCGATGATAGCTGGTACTGACAGGCTGGCGTGTGACTTTAGAGAGGCCATCTTGTTTACACAGATGTTCTACTGCCTGGCGGGCACAGCTGCTTAAAATGATGTTGGTTGAACGTTGAAATGGCGGTGGTTTTGAAATTCCAACCAGTTAGTGACAACACCAGCGCTAACTGTGTGTCTCTTATTATTGATCATCTCTGTAACTACTTAGAGCACAATCTGGACTAGACCTTGTTGTACGGAACAGCTAAGCCACCTTCCGACATCTCTAAGTCATAACCTCCCAACATGAGGGTTCTATACAGGCTCTTAGCAGCACTAAATCACAACTCTCTATGGATGGGTAACGGGCACCTAATCCCTTATATAGTGCACTACTTTTGACCCGAGTACTATGGGCCTTTGTCAAAGTAGTGCACTATAAAGGGAATAGGGTGCCATTTGGGACACTCCATGGATTTATGTCCTATGGCCTTGGTGGTTCTGTAACATAATACCAAACAGGAAGGAAAATCTATGTTTAATTTAACAATCCATTTAATTTACAGCATATATAATGGCTGGCATGACTATACATTATACAACTGTAACATAACTCTGTTCAGGACTGGTTCACTGTGCAAATGTTGACTTTCTGATCATGAGCTTTTTATTTATACACAGAGAGAGGCTGTTTGACTGTCTGTAATGTAGAGCTACAGACCAGAGCTGGTCCTTGGTGGTCTAGACTGTCTGTAATGTAGAGCTACAGACCAGAGCTGGTCCTTGGTGGTCTAGACTGTCTGTAATGTAGAGCTACAGCTGGTCCTTGGTGGTCTAGACTGTCTGTAATGTAGAGCTACAGCTGGTCCTTGGTGGTCTAGACTGTCTGTAATGTAGAGCTACAGACCAGAGCTGGTCCTTGGTGGTCTAGACTGTCTGTAATGTAGAGCTACAGACCAGAGCTGGTCCTTGGTGGTCTAGACTGTCTGTAATGTAGAGCTACAGCTGGTCCTTGGTGGTCTAGACTGTCTGTAATGTAGAGCTACAGCTGGTCCTTGGTGGTCTAGACTGTCTGTAATGTAGAGCTACAGCTGGTCCTTGGTGGTCTAGACTGTCTGTAATGTAGAGCTACAGCTGGTCCTTGGTGGTCTAGACTGTCTGTAATGTAGAGCTACAGCTGGTCCTTGGTGGTCTAGACTGTCTGTAATGTAGAGCTACAGACCAGAGCTGGTCCTTGGTGGTCTAGACTGTCTGTAATGTAGAGCTACAGCTGGTCCTTGGTGGTCTAGACTGTCTGTAATGTAGAGCTACAGCTGGTCCTTGGTGGTCTAGACTGTCTGTAATGTAGAGCTACAGCTGGTCCTTGGTGGTCTAGACTGTCTGTAATGTAGAGCTACAGCTGGTCCTTGGTGGTCTAGACTGTCTGTAATGTGGAGCTACAGCTGGTCCTTGGTGGTCTAGACTGTCTGTAATGTAGAACTACAGCTGGTCCTTGGTGGTCTAGACTGTCTGTAATGTTGAGCTACAGACCAGAGCTGGTCCTTGGTGGTCTAGACTGTCTGTAATGTGGAGCTACAGACCAGAGCTGGTCCTTGGTGGTCTAGACTGTCTGTAATGTGGAGCTACAGCTGGTCCTTGGTGGTCTTGACTGTCTGTAATGTAGAGCTACAGCTGGTCCTTGGTGGTCTAGACTGTCTGTAATGTTGAGCTACAGACCAGAGCTGGTCCTTGGTGGTCTAGACTGTCTGTAATGTTGAGCTACAGACCAGAGCTGGTCCTTGGTGGTCTAGACTGTCTGTAATGTAGAGCTACAGCTGGCCTTGGTGGTCTAGACTGTCTGTAATGTAGAGCTACAGCTGGTCCTTGGTGGTCTAGACTGTCTGTAATGTTATAAACCACAGACCAGAGCTGGTCCTTGGTGGTCTAGACTGTCTGTAATGTTGAGCTACAGACCAGAGCTGGTCCTTGGTGGTCCAGACTATCTGTAATGTTGAGCTACAGACCAGAGCTGGTCCTTGGTGGTCTAGACTGCATGGGCTTTCACTTCTCTCATTCTCTGTTGTGTTCATGTATTGGACACAAACGACGACACACAACATGGGCACACAAGGACACACAATATGGACACACAACATGGACACACAACATGGACACACAACATGGACACACAACATGGACACACAACATGGACACACACAAGGACAAACGTAGTGATTTCTTCCTGCTTTAAATTCTCCTTCAGGGTGCAGGGCAGCGATAGTGAGGGTTTTACCCTTCCTTGTTCATGACCCGTCTTGGTCCAGAGCACAACACTATAACCCACTCCTCTAATGTGTTCTGGTATAGTGGTGCTGGTCCAGAACGAACAATATAACCCACTCCTTTAATGTGTTCTGGTATAGTGGTGTTGGTCCAGAGCACAACAATATAACCCACTCCTCTAATGTGTTCTGGTATAGTGGTGTTGGTCCAGAACACAACACTATAACCCACTCCTTTAATGTGTTCTGGTATAGTGGTTCTGGTCCAGAACACAACAATATAACCCACTCCTCTAATGTGTTCTGGTATAGTGGTGTTGGTCCAGAACACAACAATATAACCCACTCCTCTAATGTGTTCTGGTATAGTGGTGTTGGTCCAGAACACAACAATATAACCCACTCCTCTAATGTGTTCTGGTATAGTGGTGTTGGTCCAGAACACAACAATATAACCCACTCCTCTAATGTGTTCTGGTATAGTGGTGCTGGTCCAGAACACAACAATATAACCCACTCCTCTAATGTGTTTGGGTATAGTGGTTCTGGTCCAGAACACAACAATATAACCCACTCCTCTAATGTGTTCTGGTATAGTGGTTCTGGTCCAGAACACAACAATATAACCCACTCCTCTAATGTGTTCTGGTATAGTGGTGCTGGTCCAGAACACAACACTATAACCCACTCCTTTAATGTGTTCTGGTATAGTGGTTCTGGTCCAGAACACAACAATATAACCCACTCCTCTAATGTGTTCTGGTATAGTGGTGCTGGTCCAGAACACAACACTATAACCCAGTCCTCTAATGTGTTTGGGTGTAGTGGCTAGTGCTTTTAGAAGAACCCTTCCCTTGTCTCTTCCATCCATGTGGCAGTGTGTGCAAAACACCAAGTCATTTGGAAGTTAGTGGAAGTTTTTTACCCGCTACCCATGCTTAGTTTCAGGGTTGAAAATGGGTCCATGTCATTCTGAATGATAGCTTAAACATTTCAATCTATTATTCATTCCGGAGGGGTTCAGACACAGAACATGGAGATTGGAGGTTTGATACATGAGACCGGACAGAGACTTGACAACAATATGGCGTTGTATGAAATGTATGAGACATGGGCAGCCTCCAAAATGGCACCCTATTCCCAATATAGTGCACTACTTTTTGACTAGATCTTATTGAGCCCTGATCAAAAGTAGTGCACTAAATAGAGAATAGGGTGTCATTTGGGACGCAGGTGTGTTTCTGAACGGGGTTGGCTGGTGAGCACCGGATAGACGGCCGCGATCGAGATGAGGTGAAATCGCAAGGCACCTCACAGAGACCTTGGCTGTTTACCCAATCTGAGCTCCCTCTCCTTCTCTGAGACTTTCATTATGGTCAAATGCGATCCATCTCTCTCCCTCTCTCCAGTTATTCCCTGTCAAGGGTTGTAGATATTAAAGTTTTAACCTGGCACTTCTGGAGAGTCTAAAAGCACTTGCAGGAGTCAAACAGAGGTGATTCTAACCCTTACTTCTTCCTCTTTGTCTCTCTTTCTCACGCTCTCTCTCTCTCACTCTCTCTGTCTCTCTCTTTCTCTCCCACTCTCTCTCTCCTCCTCTCTTTCTCTCTCTCTCTCGCTCTCTCTCTCTCCCCTCTCTCTCTCTCTCTCTATCTCTCTCGCTCTCTCTCTCTCCCCTCTCTCTCGCTCTCTCTCTCTCTCTCTCTCTCTCTCGCTTCTCTCTCCCCTCTCTCTCTCTCTCGCTCTCTCTCTCTCTCGCTCTCTCTCGCTCGTCTCTCTCTCGCTCTCTCTCGCTCTCTCTCTCTCCCTCTCTCTCTCTCTCTCTCTCTCTCTCTCTCTCTCCCCCTCTCTCTCTCTCTCTCTCTCTCTCTCTCTGTCTCTCTGTCTCTCTCTCTCTCACTCTCTCTCGCTCTCTCTCTCTCCCCCCCTCTCTCTCTCTCTATCTCTCTCTCTCTCTCTCCTCCTAATGTCATCAGTGTGTTTTAAGATAGGAACAGCAGTAGTGGTGTGTGTGGTGCCCAAATGCATCACAGATTGATGTGTTGATATTTTTGTTTTGACGTGAGGACAGTCACTGCTCAGTCGCTGTCTTCAGTGTGTGTGTGTGTGTGTGTGTGTGTGTGTGGCTGTGTTTTGTCGTTCCAGCTCTACTCTTCTCTTGGTGCTGTTTCTGCTCTTATTGAACTGCTGCAGTTCTACTACTGATACTAGGCTTCCATCTTGTTCTGGAGCAAAAGTCTTTACACATAACAAGAAAGAACCTTATGAAAGAGCTCATGAAAGTATGTTGTGAATGACTCCTCTTAGTTCTCTCAGGAACCCTCCCTTCATCCACACTCCATCTTCTATCCCACCCTCCCTCCCTCCATCTCTATCCTCCAGATCTCCTATCCCCCCTTCTCCTCTCCTCCACTCCCCTCCTCTCTCCCTCGCAGTCCTCTATAATATAACTTGTCTGGTCAGATCAATGTAGAGGGATCTCTAACAATAACAAATTGACCCTTCTGAGTGCTGGGATAATATACTCGAAGGCTAATCTGATGCACGCTCCTCTAATGCCTTACATCACCCAGATACAGACACAGAGGAAGCCATCTAACCACCATAACATGAAGCCATCTAAACCACCATAACATGAAACCATCTAACCACCATAACATGAAGCCATCTAAACCACCATAACATGAAGCCATCTAAACCACCATAACATGAAACCATCTAACCACCATAACATGAAGCCATCTAAACCACCATAACATGAAGCCATCTAACCACCATAACATGAAGCCATCTAAACCACCATAACATGAAGCCATCTAACCACCATAACATGAAGCCATCTAAACCACCATAACATGAAGCCATCTAAACCACCATAACATGAAGCCATCTAAACCACCATAACATGAAGCCATCTAAACCATAACATGAAGCCATCTAAACCACCATAACATGAAGCCATCCAACCACCATAACATGAAGCCATCTAAACCACCATAACATGAAGCCATCTAAACCATAACATGAAGCCATCTAAACCACCATAACATGAAGCCATCTAAACCACCATAACATGAAGCCATCTAAACCATAACATGAAGCCATCTAACCACCATAACATGAAGCCATCTAACCACCATAACATGAAGCCATCTAAACCACCATAACATGAAGCCATCTAAACCACCATAACATGAAGCCATCTAAACCATAACATGAAGCCATCTAAACCATAACATGAAGCCATCTAAACCACCATAACATGAAGCCATCTAAACCATAACATGAAGCCATCTAAACCATAACATGAAGCCATCCAAACCACCATAACATGAAGCCATCTAAACCACCATAACATGAAGCCATCTAACCACCATAACATGAAGCCATCTAACCACCATAACATGAAGCCATCTAACCACCATAACATGAAGCCATCTAAAACCACCATAACATGAAGCCATCTAACCACCATAACATGAAGCCATCCAAACCACCATAACATGAAGCCATCTAAACCACCATAACATGAAGCCATATAAACCACCATAACATGAAGCCATCTAACCACCATAACATGAAGCCATCTAAACCACCATAACATGAAGCCATCCAAACCATATAAGCTATAAGAGAATCCTTCCACTGTTTGTTTGGCTTGTCTATTTCATCCTCAAGCTAATTGATTGGATCAGTACATATTAAGTTAACAGGGTGAAGTAATTATGTCAATCTAGGGTGTTAGGTGCTTGATGAACCTCGGAGAGAGAGGATTGTGGATGCAGAATTGAGCTGCTTTCGACAGACACCTCTTCATGTGAGCATTGGAGCTGAGTTCACTGTGCTGACTAGTTGATCCTTTAGCTTGATTCTGTTTATTTCCACACTTCCTCTGTGACAGTCACACTCACACTATAGGCCAGTTGAGCAGTTGTTAGCTCTGGGCTCAAGCTTTGGCTTCGTGTTCAACAGAATAAGGCCTCACTTGAGTGCAGCAACAGCTGTTGTAACTCACCCGACAGCAACTCTGGGATGTTGTAACTAACCCGACAGCAACTCTGGGATGTTGTAACTCACCCGACAGCAACTCTGGGATGTTGTAACTCACCCGACAGCAACTCTGGGATGTTGTAACTCACCCGACAGCAACTCTGTGATGTTGTAACTCACTCCCAGCTCAGAGCAGGTCTGGAATGTTGTAAGTCACTCCCAGCTCAGAGCAGGTCTGTGATGTTGTAAGTCACTCCCAGCTCAGAGCAGGTCTGGGATGTTGTAAGTCACTCCCAGCTCAGAGCAGGTCTGTGATGTTGTAAGTCACTCCCAGCTCAGAGCAGGTCTGGGATGTTGTAAGTCACTCCCAGCTCAGAGCAGGTCTGGGATGTTGTAAGTCACTCCCAGCTCAGAGCAGGTCTGGGATGTTGTAAGTCACTCCCAGCTCAGAGCAGGTCTGGGATGTTGTAAGTCACTCCCAGCTCAGAGCAGGTCTGTGATGTTGTAAGTCACTCCCAGCTCAGAGCAGGTCTGGGATGTTGTAAGTCACTCCCAGCTCAGAGCAGGTCTGTGATGTTGTAAGTCACTCCCAGCTCAGAGCAGGTCTGTGATGTTGTAAGTCACTCCCAGCTCAGAGCAGGTCTGGGATGTTGTAAGTCACTCCCAGCTCAGAGCAGGTCTGTGATGTTGTAAGTCACTCCCAGCTCAGAGCAGGTCTGGGATGTTGTAAGTCACTCCCAGCTCAGAGCAGGTCTGGGATGTTGTAAGTCACTCCCAGCTCAGAGCAGGTCTGGGATGTTGTAAGTCACTCCCAGCTCAGAGCAGGTCTGTGATGTTGTAAGTCACTCCCAGCTCAGAGCAGGTCTGGGATGTTGTAAGTCACTCCCAGCTCAGAGCAGGTCTGGGATGTTGTAAGTCACTCCCAGCTCAGAGCAGGTCTGTGATGTTGTAAGTCACTCCCAGCTCAGAGCAGGTCTGGAATGTTGTAAGTCACTCCCAGCTCAGAGCAGGTCTGTGATGTTGTAAGTCACTCCCAGCTCATAGCAGGTCTGTGATGTTGTAAGTCACTCCCAGCTCAGAGCAGGTCTGTGATGTTGTAAGCCACTCCCAGCTCAGAGCAGGTCTGGGATGTTGTAAGTCACTCCCAGCTCAGAGCAGGTCTGGAATGTTGTAAGTCACTCCCAGCTCAGAGCAGGTCTGGAATGTTGTAAGTCACTCCCAGCTCAGAGCAGGTCTGTGATGTTGTAAGTCACTCCCAGCTCATAGCAGGTCTGTGATGTTGTAAGTCACTCCCAGCTCAGAGCAGATCTGTGATGTTGTAAGCCACTCCCAGCTCAGAGCAGGTCTGGGATGTTGTAAGTCACTCCCAGCTCAGAGCAGGTCTGGGATGTTGTAAGTCACTCCCAGCTCAGAGCAGGTCTGGGATGTTGTAAGTCACTCCCAGCTCAGAGCAGGTCTGGGATGTTGTAAGTCACTCCCAGCTCAGAGCAGGTCTGTGATGTTGTAAGTCACTCCCAGCTCAGAGCAGGTCTGGGATGTTGTAAGTCACTCCCAGCTCAGAGCAGGTCTGGGATGTTGTAAGTCACTCCCAGCTCAGAGCAGGTCTGGAATGTTGTAACTCACTCCCAGCTCAGAGCAGGTCTGGGATGTTGTAAGTCACTCCCAGCTCAGAGCAGGTCTGGGATGTTGTAAGTCACTCCCAGCTCAGAGCAGGTCTGTGATGTTGTAAGTCACTCCCAGCTCAGAGCAGGTCTGTGATGTTGTAAGTCACTCCCAGCTCAGAGCAGGTCTGGGATGTTGTAAGTCACTCCCAGCTCAGAGCAGGTCTGGGATGTTGTAACTCACTCCCAGCTCAGAGCAGGTCTGGGATGTTGTAAGTCACTCCCAGCTCAGAGCAGGTCTGGGATGTTGTAAGTCACTCCCAGCTCAGAGCAGGTCTGTGATGTTGTAAGTCACTCCCAGCTCAGAGCAGGTCTGTGATGTTGTAAGTCACTCCCAGCTCAGAGCAGGTCTGGGATGTTGTAAGTCACTCCCAGCTCAGAGCAGGTCTGGGATGTTGTAAGTCACTCCCAGCTCAGAGCAGGTCTGGGATGTTGTAAGTCACTCCCAGCTCAGAGCAGGTCTGTGATGTTGTAAGTCACTCCCAGCTCAGAGCAGGTCTGGGATGTT
>NC_059194.1:46418722-46436222 GCF_020615455.1 Coregonus clupeaformis | reverse complement strand
GGTTTTATACAGCCTTGGGGTACTGTACAGGTTACAGACTGGTTTTATACAGCCTTGGGGTACTGTACAGATTACAGACTGGTTTTATACAGCCTTGGGGTACTGTACAGGTTACAGACTGGTTTTATACAGCCTTGGGGTACTGTACAGATTACAGACTGGTTTTATACAGCCTTGGGGGTACTGTACAGATTACAGACTGGTTTTATACAGCCTTGGGGTACTGTACAGATTACAGACTGGTTTTATACAGCCTTGGGGTACTGTACAGATTACAGACTGGTTTTATACAGCCTTGGGGTACTGTACAGGTTACAGACTGGTTTTATACAGCCTTGGGGTACTGTACAGATTACAGACTGGTTTTATACAGCCTTGGGGTACTGTACAGATTACAGACTGGTTTTATACAGCCTTGGGGTACTGTACAGATTACAGACTGGTTTTATACAGCCTTGGGGTACTGTACAGATTACAGACTGGTTTTATACAGCCTTGGGGTACTGTACAGATTACAGACTGGTTTTATACAGCCTTGGGGTACTGTACAGATTACAGACTGGTTTTATACAGCCTTGGGGTACTGTACACATTACAGACTGGTTTTATACAGCCTTGGGGTACTGTACAGACTACAGACTGGTTTTATACAGCCTTGGGGTACTGTACAGGTTACAGACTGGTTTTATACAGCCTTGGGGTACTGTACAGGTTACAGACTGGTTTTATACAGCCTTGGGGTACTGTACAGATTACAGACTGGTTTTATACAGCCTTGGGGTACTGTACAGATTACAGACTGGTTTTATACAGCCTTGGGGTACTGTACAGATTACAGACTGGTTTTATACAGCCTTGGGGTACTGTACAGATTACAGACTGGTTTTATACAGCCTTGGGGTACTGTACAGACTACAGACTGGTTTTATACAGCCTTGGGGTACTGTACAGATTACAGACTGGTTTTATACAGCCTTGGGGTACTGTACAGATTACAGACTGGTTTTATACAGCCTTGGGGTACTGTACAGGTTACAGACTGGTTTTATACAGCCTTGGGGTACTGTACAGATTACAGACTGGTTTTATACAGCCTTGGGGTACTGTACAGATTACAGACTGGTTTTATACAGCCTTGGGGGTACTGTACAGATTACAGACTGGTTTTATACAGCCTTGGGGTACTGTACAGATTACAGACTGGTTTTATACAGCCTTGGGGTACTGTACAGATTACAGACTGGTTTTATACAGCCTTGGGGGTACTGTACAGATTACAGACTGGTTTTATACAGCCTTGGGGTACTGTACAGATTACAGACTGGTTTTATACAGCCTTGGGGTACTGTACAGATTACAGACTGGTTTTATACAGCCTTGGGGTACTGTACAGATTACAGACTGGTTTTATACAGCCTTGGGGTACTGTACAGATTACAGACTGGTTTTATACAGCCTTGGGGTACTGTACAGATTACAGACTGGTTTTATACAGCCTTGGGGTACTGTACAGATTACAGACTGGTTTTATACAGCCTTGGGGTACTGTACAGGTTACAGACTGGTTTTATACAGCCATGGGGTACTGTACAGATTACAGACTGGTTTTATACAGCCTTGGGGTACTGTACAGATTACAGACTGGTTTTATACAGCCTTGGGGTACTGTACAGATTACAGACTGGTTTTATACAGCCTTGGGGTACTGTACAGGTTACAGACTGGTTTTATACAGCCTTGGGGTACTGTACAGATTACAGACTGGTTTTATACAGCCTTGGGGTACTGTACAGGTTACAGACTGGTTTTATACAGCCTTGGGGTACTGTACAGATTACAGACTGGTTTTATACAGCCTTGGGGTACTGTACAGATTACAGACTGGTTTTATACAGCCTTGGGGTACTGTACAGGTTACAAACTGGTTTTATACAGCCTTGGGGTACTATACAGATTACAGACTGGTTTTATACAGCCTTGGGGTACTGTACAGGTTACAGACTGGTTTTATACAGCCTTGGGGTACTGTACAGATTACAGACTGGTTTTATACAGCCTTGGGGTACTGTACAGATTACAGACTGGTTTTATACAGCCTTGGGGTACTGTACAGATTACAGACTGGTTTTATACAGCCTTGGGGTACTGTACAGATTACAGTGTGTGTAGCATATGGTATATTGATTATTGACATATACAGCAGAATCGTTATTTTTCTTAAAATATTATCCTGTTTTTACAGTTCCCAATTCCCCTGTGAAGATCTAAAAGACCAAAAACCTGTCGATCCTTTTTGCATTCACTAACAAGGTGTTTTCTCTCTCTCTCTCTCTCTCTCTCCCCTCTCTCTCTCTCTCTCTCTCTCTCTCTGTCTCTCTCTCTCTCTCTCTGTCTCCCTCTCTCTCTCTCTCTCTCTGTCTCCCTCTCTCTCTCTCTCTCTCTGTCTCCCTCTCTCTGTCTCCCTCTCTCTCTCTCTCTCTCTCTCTCTCTCTCTCTCTCTCTCTCTCTCTCTCTCTCTCTCTCTCTCTCTCTCTCTCTCTCTCTCTCTCTCTCTCTCTCTCTCTCTCTCTGTCTCTCTCTCTCTCTCTCTCTCTCTCTCTCTCTCTCTCTCTCTCTCTCTGTCTCTCTCTCTCTCTCTCTCTCTCTCTCTCTCTCTCTCTCTCTGTCTCTCTCTCTCTCTCTCTCTCTCTCTCTCTCTCTCTCTCTCTCTCTGTCTCTCTCTCTCTCTCTCTCTCTCTCTCTCTCTCTCTCTCTCTCTCTCTCTCTCTCTCTCTCTCTCTCTCTCTCTCTCTCTCTCTCTCTCTCTCTCTCTCTCTCTCTCTCTCTCTCTCTCTCTCTCTCTCTGTCTCTCTCTCTCTCTCTCTCTCTCTCTCTCTCTCTCTCTCTCTCTCTCTCTCTCTCTCTCTCTCTCTCTCTCTCTCTCTCTCTCTCTCTCTCTCTCTCTCTCTCTCTCTCTCTCTCTCTCTCTCTCTCTCTCTCTCTCTCTCTCTCTCTCTCTCTCTCTCTCTCTCTCTCTCTCTCTCTCTCTCTCTCTGTCTCTCTCTCTCTCTCTCTCTCTCTCTCTCTCTCTCTCTCTCTCTCTCTCTCTCTCTCTCTCTCTCTCTCTCTCTCTCTCTCTCTCTCTCTCTCTCTCTCTCTCTCTCTCTCTCTCTCTCTCTCTCTCTCTCTCTCTCTCTCTCTCTCTCTCTCTCTCTCTCTCTCTCTCTCTCTCTCTCTCTCTCTCTCTCTCTCTCTCTCTCTCTCTCTCTCTCTCTCTCTCTCTCTCTCTCTCTCTCTCTCTCTCTCTCTCTCTCTCTCTCTCTCTCTCTCTCTCTCTCTCTCTCTCTCTCTCTCTCTCTCTCTCTCTCTCTCTCTCTCTCTCTCTCTTCCATATGTCGTTGCTGTCTTCTTTGATGCTGCTGTGTCTTTCACACCAGGTAAGACCACATCTATTACGACTATTGTCTGAACTTCATGCAGTTCTTACGGTTTTGTGCCCGGGAATTTCTAATCCCGATGTTTTTTTGTTGTTGTTGTGTGTAATTTGTGTGTATATCCTATACTACAGTACTATATACGGTATAGTGTACATATGTACATCGGTTACCTCGTACCCCTGCACATCGACTCGGTATGTTACCCCGTGTATATCAAGTTGTCGTTACTCATGACTTTTATCATCTATGGCAGTGGATAAGAATGCAGATGTGTCTGTGCTGAAACGCCACAATCACACTAATAAACTAGAAGGACTGAATTAATTAAGGGCGGGAGGTAGCTTAGTGGTTAAGAGCGTTGTGCCAGTAACCTAAAAGTCGCTGGTTCTAATCCCCGAGCCGACTAGGTGAAAAATCTGTCGATGTGCCCTTGAGCAAGGCACTTAACCCTAATTGCTCCTGTAAGTCGCTCTGGAGAAGAGCGTCTGCTAAATGACAAAAAAACAAATACAAGTTTAACTGTCTCAAAGTAAATCTGAAACTGCACCGTTCACAACCTAGACAGTGAAATGCCGTAACATGCAGTTCCTAATGTCACCACTAGATGTCAGGTCATGTAAAGAAACACTTCATGGCAACCTTGCAACGAGAGCTTGTTATCACAAGCACATGCTAGCTGTTCGTTACGAAAACGTTTCTTACTGAAACCATAATGTAAATTACACTGTTATTCAATACAAAATGTATTGGCTATATTTTTCAACTGCAAGTGGCATGCGCTGATGACTGAAAATGTTCATGCAGGAAAATGCTTGCTGCACTGGTTTTAAGTCACACACGTTCTAATTTAGCTAGCTAGCTAACAATCTTAGCTCCTCGTGAATGCAAGCACATGGCCTTAATGATAGATCTGCGCCAATTGTCTTGCTTTTTGCTAATTGCATATTTCAGAAAACGAACTGAATAAACCCACTAACATAATAGGTCCAGACAGTAACAGGTGTTCATTTTGTATCAAGGATGACTGTTCACTTTAGCACCAGTTCAGTGTTCGCACATAAGTAGCGCAGATTGCTAGCTAGCTAGGCTAACTACCTTGGTGGCTAGCTAGTGAGCATCTGATGAGGACAGGGCTGCTTGGTGAAGTGTATTTTTTATTACTTACTTATTAAAATACGCTGTCGCTGGCTGTGGCAAGCTACTCACTGTCAAACCACCATGTCCACTCTCTTTCACGTCGTGAGTAATGGCGCCGGAGGGGATGGCTGCCGTTTTATGGACTCTAAACCAACCGTGCTATTTTGTGTATTTCTTTCGCGTTGTTTGTAACTTATTTTGTACATAATGTTGCTGCTACCGTCTCTTATGACCGAAAAGAGCTTCTGGACATCAGAACAGCGATTACTCACCTTGAACTGGACGAATCATTTTTCTTTAATGAGTCGGACGAGAGGGATTTGTTCCAGACACCCGACAGGGCCCTCATCCCCGTCATTCGCAGTAGAAAGAAAAGGAGATATCGCGGAAGGAGATCGGGGTGCTTGGTAAGGAGCCGGCGATGAGTGGCTAATCTGCCTTTGCCATCGATACTATTGGCCAACTTACAATCACTTGATAATAAAGTGGACGAACTACAGGCACGAATATCCTACCAACGGGACACGAATATCCTACCAACGGGACATTAAAAACTGTAATATCTTATGTTTCACCGAGTCGTGGCTGAACGAAGACATGAATAACATACAGCTGGCGGGTTATACACTGTATCGGCAGGATAGAACAGCAGCCTCTGGTAAGACAAGGGGTGGCAGTCTATGTATATTTGTAAACAACAGGTGGTGTACGATATCTAAGGAAGTCTCAAGGTTTTGCTCGCGTGAGGTAGAGTATCTCATGATAAGCTGTAGACCACACTATCTACCAATAGAGTTTTCATCTATATTCTTCATAGCTGTCTGTCTATTTACCACCACAAACCGATGCTGGCACTAAGACACTCAATGAACTGTATACGGCCATAAGCAAACAGGAAAATGCTCATCCAGAGGCGGCGCTCCTAGTGGCCGGGGACTTTAATGCAGGGAAACTTAAATCCGTTTTACTTCATTTCTACCAGCATGTTAAATGTGCAACCAGAGGTAAAAAAAACTCTAGACCACCTTTACTCCACACACAGAGACGCGTACAAAGCTCTCCCTCGCCCTCCATTTGGAAAATCTGACCATCATTATATCCTCCTGATTCCTGCTTACAAGCAAAAGCTAAAGCAGGAAGCACCAGTGACTCGGTCAATAAAAAAGTGGTCAGATGAAGCTGATGCTAAATTACAGGACTGTTTTGCTAGCACAGACTGGAACATGTTCCGGGATTCTTCAGATAGCATTGAGGAGTACACCACATCAGTCACTGGCTTCATCAATAAGTGCATCGATGACGTCGTCCCCACAGTGACTGTACGTACATACCCCAACCAGAAGCCATGGATTACAGGCAACATCCGCACTGAGCGAAAGGGTAGAGCTGCTGATTTCAAGGAGCGGGACTCTAACCCGGAAGCTTATAAGAAATCCTGCAATGCCCTCCGACGAACCATCAAACAGGCAAACTGTCAATACAGGACTAAGATTGAATCGTACTACACCGGCTCCGACGCTCGTCGGATGTGGCAGGGCTTGCCTAACTATTACAGACTACAAAAGGAAGCACAGCCGCGAGCTGCCCAGTGACACAAGCCTACCAGACGAGCTAAATTACTTCTATGCTCGCTTCGAGGCAAGCAACACTGAAACATGCATGAGAGCATCAGCTGTTCCGGAAGACTGTGTGATCACGCTCTCCGTAGCCGATGTGAATAAGACCTTTAAACAGGTCAACATTCACAAGGCCGCAGGGCCAGACGGATTACCAGGACGTGTACTCCGAGCATGCGGTGACCAACTGGCAAGTGTCTTCACTGACATTTTCAACATGTCCCTGACTGAGTCTGTAATACCAACATGTTTCAAGCAGACCACCATAGTCCCTGTGCCCAAGAACACTAAGGTAACCTGCCTAAATTACTACCGACCTGTAGCACTCACATCTGTAGCCATGAAGTGCTTTGAAAGGCTGGTCATGGCTCACATTAACAACCATTATCCTAGAAATCCTAGACCCACTCCAATTTGCATACCGCCCCAACATATCCACAGATGATGCATTCTCTATTGCACTCCACACTGCCCTTTCCCACCTGGACAAAAGGAACACCTACAGTGGGGGAAAAAAGTATTTAGTCAGCCACCAATTGTGCAAGTTCTCCCACTTAAAAAGATGAGAGAGGCCTGTAATTTTCATCATAGGTACACGTCAACTATGACAGACAAATTGAGAAAAAAAAATCCAGAAAATCCCATTGTAGGATTTTTAATGAATTTATTTGCATATTATGGTGGAAAATAAGTATTTGGTCACCTACAAACAAGCAAGATTTCTGGCTCTCACAGACCTGTAACTTCTTCTTTAAGAGGCTCCTCTGTCCTCCACTCGTTACCTGTATTAATGGCACCTGTTTGAACTTGTTATCAGTATAAAAGACACCTGTCCACAACCTCAAACAGTCACACTCCAAACTCCACAATGGCCAAGACCAAAGAGCTGTCAAAGGACACCAAAAACAAAATTGTAGACCTGCACCAGGCTGGGAAGACTGAATCTGCAATAGGTAAGCAGCTTGGTTTGAAGAAATCAACTGTGGGAGCAATTATTAGGAAATGGAAGACATACAAGACCACTGATAATCTCCCTCGATCTGGGGCTCCACGCAAGATCTCACCCCGTGGGGTCAAAATGATCACAAGAACGGTGAGCAAAAATCCCAGAACCACACGGGGGGACCTAGTGAATGACCTGCAGAGAGCTGGGACCAAAGTAACAAAGCCTACCATCAGTAACACACTACGCCGCCAGGGACTCAAATCCTGCAGTGCGAGACGTGTCCTCCTGCTTAAGCCAGTACATGTCCAGGCCCGTCTGAAGTGCATTTGGATGATCCAGAAGAGGATTGGGAGAATGTCATATGGTCAGATGAAACCAAAATATAACTTTTTGGTAAAAACTCAACTCGTCATGTTTGGAGGACAAAGAATGCTGAGTTGCATCCAAAGAACACCATACCTACTGTGAAGCATGGGGTTGGAAACATCATGCTTTGGGGCTGTTTTTCTGCAAAGGGACCAGGACGACTGATCCGTGTAAAGGAAAGAATGAATGGGGCCATGTATCGTGAGATTTTGAGTGAAACCCTCCTTCCATCAGCAAGGGCATTGAAGATGAAACGTGGCTGGGTCTTTCAGCATGACAATGATCCCAAACACACCGCCCGGGCAACGAAGGAGTGGCTTCGTAAGAAGCATTTCAAGGTCCTGGAGTGGCCTAGCCAGTCTCCAGATCTCAACCCCATAGAAAATCTTTGGAGGGAGTTGAAAGTCTGTGTTGCCCAGCGACAGCCCCAAAACATCACTGCTCTAGAGGAGATCTGCATGGAGGAATGGGCCAAAATACCAGCAACAGTGTGTGAAAACCTTTTGAAGACTTACAGAAAACATTTGACCTGTGTCATTGCCAACAAAGGGTATATAACAAAGTATTGAGAAACTTTTGTTATTGACCAAATACTTATTTTCCACCATCATATGCCAATAAATTCATTAAAAATCCTACAATGTTATTTTCTGGATTTTTTTTTCTCATTTTGTCTGTCATAGTTGACGTGTACCTATGATGAAAATTACAGGCCTCTCTCATCTTTTTAAGTGGGAGAACTTGCACAATTGGTGGCTGACTAAATACTTTTTTTCCCCACTGTATTTGGGAATGCTATTCATTGACTACAGTTCAGCGTTCAACACCATAGTGCCCTCAAAGCTCATCACTAAGCTAAGGACCCTGGAACTAAACACCTCCCTCTGCACGACAAAACCTATTCCCCCTAAGGAGACTGAAAAGATTTGGCATGGGTCCTCAGCTGCACCACCGAGAGCATCCTGACTGGTTGCATCACTGCCTGGTATGGCAACTGCTCGGCCTCCGACCGCAAGGCACTACAGAGGGTAGTGCGTACCGCCCTGTACATCACTGGGGCCGAGCTTCCTGCCATCCAGGACCTCTATACCAGGTGGTGTCAGAGGAATGCCCAAAACATTGTCAAAGACTCCAGTCACCCAAGTCATAGACTGTTCTCTCTGCTACCGCACGGCAAGCGGTACCGGAGCGCCAAGTCTAGGTCCAAAAGGCTTCTAAACAGCTTCTACCCCCAAGCCATAAGACTCCTGAACATCTAATCAAATGGCTACCCAGACTATTTGCATTGACCCCCTTTACGCTGCTGCTACTCTCTGTTTATTATCTATGCATAATCACTTTAATAACTCTACCTACATGTACATATTACTACAATTACCTTGACTAACCGGTGCCCCCGCACATTGTCTCGGTACCGGTACCTCCTGTATATAGCCTCGCTATTGTTATTTTTACTGCTGCTCTTTAATTACTTTTATTTCGGATTATTTTATATTGTATTTTTTTGGGTGATTTTTTTTTTGTGTATTCTTTCTTAAAACTGCATTGTTGGTTAAGGGCTTGTAAGTAAGCATTTCACTGTAAGGTCTACACCTGTTGTGTTCGGCGCATGTGACACAAGAACATTTGATTTGATTTGATTGATGTTCATAGAGCAGCTCGTAGAGCGCCCTCTTCAGGCGACCATTGGAAATGTCAAGAAAATGACCGCAAATGAGCAGACGGATTTGTTCATTCTATGTATATAATATCGGCGCTTTATCTGTGGAATAAAGGCAGATACAATTATTTCTGTGAAAGGTTAATATAGGTCGGTAGTATCGGTCAACCGATTTATCGGTCGGGTTCTGGAAAGCACCTGTGAAGGTTATGCTCACAGGCTGTGTGATCAGTCCCGCAGTATTCAGTATTTACTCTATATGCTTATGGTAGTGGATTCATCAACGGTAGCTAAGGATGATTAATCGTTGCATAGAACACCTTAAACGATGCTTACAGGTTTCATAAACACTCAACAGGCTCCTACATCTTCCACCTGAGTACTACTGCCAGTTGGGCAGCCAATCAGGCGTGAGAATGCTTCACGGTCACTGCATCCCATTCAAACCCGATGATGACAGTCTGAACATGCCTTTCCCCCTCTCTATCTCTGCTGATGGATTGGCTACAAACTCTATATTCTGAATTCCAAGTGGACCCCCTTTGGTGTCCCCAGGACCAGGATTGGGAAACACTGCAACCTAGCCACTCCCACGTGTCTGAGAGGATCGGACAGGTGGAGGCGATAGGGTGACATTTTCCATTACCAGCCATTTCCAAGGAAGGCAAAGGGGTCGAATTGGAATTCAGCCAAAACGCTTCACCTTTTCTGCCCTTGACAGAAGAGGTCCAAGGAAGGTGCTGATCAGTGGAGGCTGGTTTCACTTTAAACCCGGAGGACAGACTCGTCGTAGTGGAATGGACGGAACAAGTTTTAACACCTTTCCATTCACTCCATTCCAGCCCCTGCTGCTGATTCGGATTATTCTGGGTCCATTTAGAATTCAGTGATGCATATCCTCCTCCCTGCCCTTCACAGAGAGGGTCCGAGGAGGGTGTGGATCCTGCTACTCTGGTCTGTGTCTGGAACTGATTGTGGGAAGTCTCCCTACTACTCCAGTTAATGGGATTTTTCTGGGTTTAGAGAAGACTGGAGAGGGGGGGGCTGTCCTCTGATCAAAGGATGAGGGAGGAAGGGAGGAGTGAAGAGGGAGGGAGGGAGGGAGGGAGGGAGGGAGGGAGGGAGGGGCAGTGGAGCGGAAGGAGGATGGAGGAGTGCTTCAGCAGTTTACACAGGGTAAAGCTAAAGATGCTAACGCCACAGCAGTTTACACTGGCTAGCTAAATACACCTTACAGTAACGACAAAGCAGTTTACTCTGGCTAGCTAAAGACGCTAAAGCTACAGCAGTTTACTCTGGCTGGCTAAAGATGCTAACAGTAACGACATAGCAGTTTACTCTGGCTGGCTAAAGACGCTAACAGTAACGACATAGCAGTTTACTCTGGCTGGCTAAAGATGCTAACAGTAACGACATAGCAGTTTACTCTGGCTGGCTAAAGACGCTAACAGTAACGACATAGCAGTTTACTCTGGCTGGCTAAAGATGCTAACAGTAACGACATAGCAGTTTACTCTGGCTAGCTAAAGACGCTAACGGTAAAGCTACAGCATCACTTTAATAAGACATCATCATATCCATTCTGCTATTTTACCCTTAGGCTACCCAATCACTCACTACCACGCCACGGCATGCATGTTTAGGAGTTATGAGATGTGGCTGTAGCTTATCGACCCAAATGGAACCCTATTCCATTCATAGTGCACTTCTTTTGACCACGGCCCATATGGACCTGGTCAAAAGTAGTGCACTATACAGGGAATAGGGTGCCATTTTGGATGCTCCCTGTAGGCTATCGACCAACTCTGCATGTGGAACCGTCCGTCGTCAATCTATTTCCTGTTCTTGGTCAGCAGCAGTGTTGTGTCAGATTGATTACCCAGCAGACCCTGAGTCGTCTGTGTGTATATGCGTCCAGGAGGATATGCCTGAGTCAGAGAACCAGGGAGGAGGTAGAGGAGGGAGACAGGGAGGTTCCCGCAGGCCAGCCGATAGGGTTGATTACTTGGGGAGGAGGAGGAAGGCGAGGGGGTAGACTGGAGGGGGGAGATCATGATATATGGACTGTCTGCCTTTACAATTACCTGTTCACTTTGTTAGGGGCAATTCATTTAATGAAGTCCTAGGAGCCATACGGTCCTGAGATTATAAGTAGAGAAATGTGACTCCAGAAAGGCTTGAACAGCAGTTGCCAAAGTATTGTCATCCTATTGTTGCAGGCATCTGCCAGTTTGATGCTTACATTGCAGATATGGAAATGGCATTGTGTTCCCTTGGTGCTCTTTCTCTCTCTCTCTCTTTCTCTCTCTCTCTCTCTCTCTCTCTCTCTCTCTCTCTCTCTCTCTCTCTCTCTCTCTCTCTCTCTCTCTCTCTCTCTCTCTCTCTCTCTCTCTCTCTCCCTCTCGCTCTCTCCCTCTCTTTCTCTTTCTGTCAATCTCTCTCTCTGTCTCTCTCTCTCTCTCTCTCTCTCTCTCTCTCTCTCTCTCTCTCTCTCTCTCTCTCTCTCTCTCTCTCTCTCTCTCTCTCTCTCTCTCTCTCTCTCTCTCTCTCTGTCTCTCTCTCTCTCTCTCTGTCTCTCTCTCTGTCTCTCTCTCTCTCTCTCTCTCTTTCTCTCTCTCTCTCTCTCTCTCTCTCTCTCTCTCTCTCTCGCTCTCTTTCTCTCTCTCTCCCTCTCTCTCTCTCTCTCTCGCTCTCTCTCTCTCTCTCTCTCTCTCTCTTTCTGTCAATCTCTCCCCCTCTCTCTCTCCCCCTCTCTCTCCCCTCTCTCTTCCTCTCCCCTCCCTTTCTCTCTTTCTGTCAATCTCTCTGTCTCTCTCCCTCTCTCCCTCTCTCCTCTCTCTCTCTCCTCTCAATTCAATTTCAATTTCAATTTCAATTTAAGTGCTTTATTGGCATGGGAAACGTGTGTTAACATTGCCAAAGCAAGTGAAGTAGATAGTAAACAAAAGTGAAATAAACAATAAATATTAACAGCAAACATTACACTCAGAAGTTCCAAAAGAATAAAGACATTTCAAATGTCATATTATGTATATATACACAGTGTTGTAACAATGTGCAAATAGTTAAAGTACAAAATGGAAAATAAATCTACATAAATATGGTATGTATTTACAATGGTGTTTGTTCTTCACTGGTTGCCCTTTTCTTGTGGCAACAGGTCACAAATCTTGCTGCTGTGATGGCACACTGTGGTGTTTCACCCAATAGATAAGGGAGTTTATCAAAATTGGGTTTGTTTTCAAAATCTTTGTGGGTCTGTGTAATCTGAGGGAAATATGTGTCTCTAATATGGTCATACATTTGGCAGGAGGTTAGGAAGTGCAGCTCAGTTTCCACCTCATTTTGTGGGCAGTGTGCACATAGCCTGTCTTCTCTTGAGAGCCAGGTCTGCCTACGGTGGCCTTTCTCAATAGCAAGGCTATGCTCACTGAGTCTGTACATAGTCAAAGCTTTCCTTAAGTTTGGGTCAGTCACAGTGGTCAGGTATTCTGCCACTGTGTACTCTCTGTTTAGAGCCAAATAGCATTCTAGTTTGCTCTGTTTTTTTGTAAATTCTTTCCAATGTGTCAAGTAATTATCTTTTTGTTTACTCATGATTTGGTTGGGTCTAATTGTGTTGTTGTCCTGGGGCTCTGTGGGGTCTGTTTGTGTTTGTGAACAGAGCCCCAGGACCAGCTTACTTAGGGGACTCTTCTCCAAGTTCATCTCTCTGTAGGTGATGGCTTTGTTTGGGAATCACTTCCTTTTAAGTGGTTATAGAATTTAACGGCTCTTTTCTGGATTTTGTTAATTAGCGGGTATTGGCCTAATTCTGCTCTGCATGCATTATTTGGTGTTTTACGTTGTACACAGAGGATATCTTTGCAGAATTCTGCATGCAGAGTCTCAATTTGGTGTTTGTCCCATTTTGTGAATTCTTTGTTGTTGAGTGGACCCCAGACCTCACAACCATAAAGGGCAATGAGTTCTATAACTGATTCAAGGATTTTTAGCCAGATCCTAATTGGTATGTCAAATTTGATGTTCCTTTTGATGGCATAGAAGGCCCTTCTTGCCTTGTCTCTCAGATCGTTCACAGCTTTGTGGAAGTTACCTGTGGCGCTGATGTTTAGGCCGAGGTATGTATAGTTTTTTGTGTCCTCTAGGGCAACGGAGTATAGATGGAATTTGTATTTGTGGTCCTGGCAACTGGACCTTTTTTGGAACACCATTATTCTTGTCTTACTGAGATTTACCGTCAAGGCCCAGGTCTGACAGAATCTGTGCAGAATTCTAGGTGCTGCTGTAGGCCCTCCTTGGTTGGTGACAGAAGCACCAGATCATCAGCAAACAGAAGACATTTGACTTCAGATTCTAGTAGGGTGAGGCCGGGTGCTGCAGACTGTTCTAGTGCCCTCGCCAATTCGTTTTATATATATATATATATATATATATATATATATATATATATATATGCATATATATATATATATATATATATGTTGAAGAGGGTGGGGCTTAAACTGCATCCCTGTCTCACCCCACGGCCCTGTGGAAAGAAATGTGTGTGTTTTTTGCCAATTTTAACCGCACACTTGTTGTTTGTGTACATGGATTTTATAATGCCGGATGTTTTTACCCCAACACCACTTTCCATCAATTTGTATAGCAGACCCTCATGCCAAATTGAGTCAAAAGCTTTTTTGAAATCAACAAAGCATGAAAATACTTTGCCTTTGTTTTGGTTTGTTTGTTTGTCAATTAGGGTGTGCAGGGTGAATACGTGGTCTGTCGTACGATAATTTGGTAAAAATCTCTCCCTCTCTCCCTCTCCCCTCTCTTTTCTCTTTCTGTCCATCTCTCATTCTGTCAATCTCTCTTTCTGTCAATCTCTCTGTCTCTCCCTCTCCCTCTCTCTCTCTCTCTCTCTCTCTCTCTCTCTCTCTCTCTCTCTCTCTCTCTCTCTCTCTCTCTCTCTCTCTCTCTCTCTCTCTCTCTCTCTCTGTACAACTGTAGGCCTACAGACACAGCCTTTGACTTGAAATGCTAGCTCATCGTAGCAGTAACACTAGGGAATCTAGTTCATTGTAGTATAATAAGCCTGTGGAAGCATGTATTCTATCCTTGCTAGCTCATCGTAGCAGTAACACTAGGGAATCTAGTTCATTGTAGTATAATTAGCCTGTGAAAGCATGGTAAGCATCCAGCAATTCTAGAAAATGTAAATGTCTCCTTTCCTGCCAAGACAACAGATGAGATGACATCTCACCACAGCGCCAGGCGCCAGGCGCTCACATATTTTCTGCAGAGCTCGACATGAAACCTGTTCTTTTCAGCAGACGCAGAGTCAATATATTATTTCCCTTCTTGTCTCTCTCTCTACTAATTTACTCCCTGACTCTCCCACCCAGAGAGAGAGGGGAATGTATTATTTATGCATAGTCACTTTAACCCAACCACCTAAAAGGAAGGTATTCCCAAACCTTCCATAACAAAGCCATCACCTACACAGAGATGAACCTGGAGAAGAGTCCCCTAAGCGAGCTGGTCCTGTGTGTCTTTTATATAGGTAACAAGCTGAGATTAGGAGCACTCCCTTTAAGTGTGCTCTTAATCTCAGCTCGTTACCTGTATAAAAGGCACCTGGGAGCCAGAAATCTTTCTGATTGAGAGGGGGTCAAATACTTATTTCCCTCAATAAAATGCAAATCAATTTATAACATGTTTGACATGCGTTTTTCTGGATTGTTTTGTTGTTATTCTGTCTCTCACTGTTCAAATAAACCTACCATTAAAATTATAGACTGATCATTTCTTTGTCAGTGGGCAAACGTACAAAATCAGCAGGGGATCAAATACTTTTTTCCCTCACTGTACATGATTCCATATATGTTATTTCATAGTTTTGATGTTTTCACTATTATTCTACAATGTAGAAAATTGTAAAAATTAAGAAAAACTCTTGAATGAGTAGCTGTGTCCAAACTTTTGACTGGTAGTGTATATCACATTTACATAAGTATTCAGACCCTTTACTCAGTACTTTGTTGAAACACCTATGGCAGTGATTGCAGCCTTGAGTCTTCTTGGGTATGATGCTACAAACTTGGCACATTTGTATTTGGGGAGTTTCTCCCATTCTTCTCTGCAGATCCTCTCAAGCTCTGTCAGGTTGGTTGGGGAGCGTTGCTGCACAGCTATTTTCAGGTCTCTCCAGAGATGTTTGATCGGGTTCAAGTCTGGGCTCTGGCTGGGCCACTCAAGGACATTCAGAGACTTGTCCTGAAGCCACTCCTGCATTGTCTTGGCTGTGTGCTTAGGGTCGTTGTCCTGTTGGAAGGTGAACCAGTCTGAGGTCCTGAGCGCTCTGGAGCAGGTTTTCATCAAGGATCTCTCTGTACTTTGCTCTGTTCATCTTTGCCTCGATCCTGACTGGGAGACTCCCAGTCCCTGCCGCTGAAAAACATCCCCACAGCATGATGCTGCCACCACCGTGCTTCACCGTAGGGATGGTGCCAGGTTTTCTCCAGACGTGGCGCTTGGCATTCAGGCCAAAGAGTTCAATCTTGGTTTCATCAGAGCAGAGAATCTTGTTTCTCATGGTCTGAGAGTCCTTTAGGTGTCTTTTGGCAAACTCCAAGCGGGCTGTCATGTGCCTTTTACTGAGGAGTGGCTTCTGTCTGGCCACTCTACCATAAAAGTATGATTGGTGGAGTGCTGCAGAGATGGTTGTACTTCTGGAAGGTTCTCCCATCTCCACAGAGGAACTCTAGAGCTCTGTCAGAGTGACCATCGGGTTCTTGGTCACCTCCCTGCCAAGGCCCTTCTCCCCGATTGCTCAGTTTGGCCGGGCGGCCAGCTCTAGAAAGAGTCTTTATTGTTCCAAACGTCTTCCATTTAAGAATGATGGAGGCCACTGTGTTCTTGGGGCCCTTCAATGCTGCAGAAATGTTTTCGTACTCTTCCCCAGATCTGTGCCTCGACACAATCCTGTCTCGGAGCTCTACGGACAATTCCTTTGACCTCATGGCTTGGTTTTTGCTCTGACATGCACTGTCAACTGTGGGACCTTATATAGGCAGGTATGTGCCTTTCCCAATCATGTTCAATCAATTACATTTACCACAGGTGGACTCCAATCAAGTTGTAGAAACATCTCAAGGATGATCAATGGAAACAGGATGCACCTGAGCTGAAATTCGAGTCTCATTGCAAAGGGTCTGAATACTAATTTAACTAATTTTTTATTTTATTTTTTATAACTTTGCAAACATTTCTAAAATCCTGTTTTCGCTTTGTCATTATTGGGTGTTGTGTGTAGATTGCTGAGGATTTGTATTTATTTAATCCATTTTAGAATAAGGCTGTAACGTAACAAAATGTGGAACAAGTCAAGCGGTCTGAATATTTATTTTCCCATTTGTACTTTAACTATTTGCACATTGTTACAACACTGTATATAGACATAATATGACATTTGAAATGTCTTTATTCTTTTGGAACTTGAGTGAGTGTAATGTTTACTGTTAATTTTTATTGTTTATTTCACTTTGTTTATCCATTTCACTTGCTTTGGCAATGTTAACATACGTTTCCCATGCCAATAAAGCCCCTTGAATTTAATTGAATTGAGCGAGCGAGAGAGAGAGAGAGAGAGAGAGAGAGAGAGAGAGAGAGAGAGAGAGAGAGAGAGAGAGAGAGAGAGAGAGAGAGAGAGAGAGAGAGAGAGAGAGAGAGAGAGAGAGAGAGAGAGAGAGAGAGAGAGAGAGAGAGAGAGAGAGAGAGAGAGAGAGAGAGAGAGAGAGAGAGAGAGAGAGAGAGAGAGAGAGAGAGAGAGAGAGAGAGAGAGAGAGAGAGAGAGAGAGAGAGAGAGAGAGAGAGAGAGAGAGAGAGAGAGAGAGAGAGAGACAGAGAGAGAGAGAGAGAGAGAGAGCAGAGTAGCCCCAAGGCTCCCAATATAAATGTCTTTATGCTAATAGACCATCAGACTATGAGGCTGTGGGACTACCCTCAGCCCAGTGCAGGGGGGTGCTTCCACTAATGAACCCCAGCAGATCTGGACTTTGCGGTCCTGGAGGACACTATACACGGGTCCCAAATAGCACCCTATTCCCTTTGTAGTGCACTACTTTTAGTGGGAAAAGTAGTAGGGAATAGTGTGCCATTTGAGGTGCAGCCCAGATACCCAGCCGTATTACACTGATAGAAGCCAAACAACCCCTCTCACTCAGGATATTATTGTCTTGAGTCTACATACTTGACCTCCTTCCCCCTCGCTGGTGAGAAGAGCTAATATTTAGACTGTCGATGGGGACTCGACTCATTGAGTGGATGGAATTAAGCAGCCCTCTCACTAACCACTGTGAGTTTTGTGCAG
>NC_059194.1:46393722-46413722 GCF_020615455.1 Coregonus clupeaformis | reverse complement strand
TGGTGTACGTCCCAAAAGACACCCTGCATCTATTGATCTACTGCATAGTGCACTACTTTTGACCAGGACTCAAAGAGCTCTTTCTGACCAGGACTCATAGAGCTTTTTCTGACCAGGACTCATAGAGCTCGTTTTGACCAGGACTCATAGAGCTCGTTTTGACCAGGGCTCATAGAGCTCGTTTTGACCAGGACTCATAGAGCTCGTTTTGACCAGGGCTCATAGAGCTCGTTTTGACCAGGACTCATAGAGCTCGTTTTGACCAGGACTCATAGAGCTCGTTTTGACCAGGACTCATAGAGCTCTGGTAAAAAAAATAGTGCACTATATAGGGAATAGGGTGCTATTTTGGACGCAGACATGCACTGGGGTATTCATCTGTGAAGAGCATCCTGCAGGTCGGAGTGTCCACTCCTCTCTCTGTCCGGTGCAGGATAGCAGAGTAGACTGAAGTCTGTGTTACAGTTTCATACAGTGTTAGCTAACGTTAGCCAGCCAGCCGTGAAATGAACAAGGAATATACTGCTGCGTCTGGGCTACCTGTTGTGAATGCACTGATGGTTTAGCTGTCTGTCTATGATGGGAGGTCTTCTAGACAGATGGAAATAAAGCCCATCCTCTTCATCTGGTTATCACTGCTTTTCCCAGTTTCCACAATTGATTGACCAGAGAATGACCGACTGCACATCTGACTGGACTCTCTGTGACCTGGATTGGGTTGACCAGATTTGACCAACATTATTGTCCCCAGTCCCCCTACTCTCTTTCTCACCAGCCTCAGCCACTGGTTGTCCAACTGGGCCACCGCCAGCCTCAGCCACTGGTTGTCCAACTGGTCCACCGCCAGCCTCAGCCACTGGTTGTCCAACTGGTCCACTCCCAGCCTCAGTCACTGGTTGTCCAACTGGTTCACCTCCAGCCTCAGCCACTGGTTGTCCAACTGGTCCACTCCCAGCCTCAGCCACTGGTTGTCCAACTGGTCCACCGCCAGCCTCAGCCACTGGTTGTCCAAATGGTCCCCCACCAGCCTCAGTCACTGGTTGTCCAACTGGTCCCCCACCAGCCTCAGCCACTGTCTATTTGTACATCTTAATCAGCATCCTTTAGTTCAACATTCAGATAGATAGATAGATAGATAGATAGATAGATAGATAGGTAGGTAGGTAGGTAGGTAGGTAGGTAGGTAGGTAGGTAGGTAGGTAGGTAGGTAGGTAGGTAGGTAGATAGATATCTAGGTAGGTAGGTAGGTAGGTAGGTAGGTAGGTAGATAGGTAGGTAGGTAGGTAGGTAGGTAGGTAGGTAGGTAGGTAGGTAGATAGGTAGGTAGAGGGAGGGTCTGGGCCCATTTGCAACTAAAGCTGCTAAAAGTGATGTGTGAGAAGGAGGAGAGAGAAAGGATGGGAAGTTGTGATGAATTATTCAACTGAAAGGTTATGATGTATGTGCTTTGAAGGAGATGAAACGGGTTCACTGGGGACACAGCATTAGACCGTAATGGATGTGTTTTAGTTAGTGTGTTTTTATGGGTCTATATTTGAATGTGTTGCTGTGAATGAAGTATTTTATTTTTCTGTCTGTGATTAAGGGCGTTAGTTATAGTATGCATGAGGAACTCAATCCCAAAACAGACCGCACCTTCCTTAATAGACTGGATGTTCTGTACAGCTCTCGTATCCTCATTACCATCTACCCCTCTACAATGGAACCAGCATTTCCTCTTTTAGTGTGTATCAGAAGGTGTAGTGTGTATTAGAAGGTGTAGTGTGTATCAGAAGGTGTAGTGTGTATTAGAAGGTGTAGTGTGTATCAGAAGGTGTAGTGTGTATCAGAATGTGTAGTGTGTATTAGAAGGTGTAGTGTGTATCAGAAGGTGTAGTGTGTATCAGAAGGTGTAGTGTGTATCAGAAGGTGTAGTGTGTATCAGAAGGTGTAGTGTGTATTAGAAGGTGTGTATCAGAAGGTGTAGTGTGTATCAGAAGGTGTGTATCAGAAGGTGTAGTGTGTATTATAAGGTGTGTATCAGAAGGTGTGTATCAGAAGGTGTAGTGTGTATCAGAAGGTGTAGTGTGTATTAGAAGGTGTGTATCAGAAGGTGTAGTGTGTATCAGAAGGTGTGTATCAGAAGGTGTAGTGTGTATCAGAAGGTGTATTGTGTGTCAGAATGTGTAGTGTGTATCAGAAGGTGTGTATTTGAAGGTGTAGTGTGTATCAGAAGGTGTAGTGTGTATCAGAAGGTGTGTATTTGAAGGTGTAGTGTGTATTAGAAGGTGTAGTGTGTATTAGAAGGTGTAGTGTGTATCAGAAGGTGTAGTGTGTATCAGAAGGTGTAGTGTGTATCAGAAGGTGTAGTGTGTATCAGAAGGTGTGTATCAGAAGGTGTAGTGTGTATTAGAAGGTGTAGTGTGTATTAGAAGGTGTAGTGTGCATCAGAAGGTGTATTGTGTATCAGAATGTGTAGTGTGTATCAGAAGGTGTGTATTAGAAGGTGTAGTGTGTATTAGAAGGTGTAGTGTGTATCAGAAGGTGTAGTGTGTATCAGAAGGTGTGTATTAGAAGGTGTAGTGTGTATCAGAAGGTGTAGTGTGTATTAGAAGGTGTGTATCAGAAGGTGTAGTGTGTATTAGAAGGTGTGTATCAGAAGGTGTAGTGTGGAAGGTGTGTATCAGAAGGTGTAGTGTGTATCAGAAGGTGTGTATCAGAAGGTGTAGTGTGTATCAGAAGGTGTAGTGTGTATTAGAAGGTGTAGTGTGTATCAGAAGGTGTGTATCAGAAGGTGTAGTGTGTATCAGAAGGTGTAGTGTGTATCAGAAGGTTTAGTGTGTATCAGAAGGTGTAGTGTGTATCAGAAGGTGTAGTGTGTATCAGAAGGTGTAGTGTGTATCAGAAGGTGTGTATTAGAAGGTGTAGTGTGTATCAGATGGTGTGTATCAGAAGGTGTAGTGTGTATTAGAAGGTGTGTATCAGAAGGTGTAGTGTGTATCAGATGGTGTGTATCAGAAGGTGTAGTGTGTTAATGGAACTGCTGTGCTGCAGTGTGTTCGGAGAGAGAGAGAGAGTTGGCAGTGGGATATGACTGTAGGGCTTCTCCACTGCAGAGGGGTTTATGGGTAAGATATCCTGCACCAGGTTTAGGAAGTACACAATCAGAGAAATGCTGATTTCTCCTAAATCTCCCTTTACTGTCTTCCTGTCATGTCTCTGTCCATCTCCCTTTACTGTCTTCCTGTCATGTATTTCTGTCCATCTCCCTTTACTGTCTTCCTGTCATGTATCTCTGTCCATCTCCCTTTACTGTCTTCCTGTCATGTGTCTCTGTCCATCTCCCTTTACTGTCTTCCTGTCATGTGTCTCTGTCCATCTCCCTTTACTGTCTTCCTGTCATGTGTCTCTGTCCATCTCCCTTTACTGTCTTCCTGTCATGTGTCTCTGTCCATCTCCCTTAACTGTCTTCCTGTCATGTGTCTCTGTCCATCCCCCTTTACTGTCTTCCTGTCATGTGTCTCTGTCCATCTCCCTTTACTGTCTTCCTGTCATGTGTCTCTGTCCATCTCCCTTTACTGTCTTCCTGTCATGTGTCTCTGTCCATCCCCCTTTACTGTCTTCCTGTCATGTGTCTCTGTCCATCTCCCTTTACTGTCTTCCTGTCATGTGTCTCTGTCCATCTCGCTTTACTGTCTTCCTGTCATGTGTCTCTGTCCATCTCCCTTTACTGTCTTCCTGTCATGTGTCTCTGTCCATCTCCCTTTACTGTCTTCCTGTCATGTGTCTCTGTCCATCTCCCTTTACTGTCTTCCTGTCATGTGTCTCTGTCCATCTCCCTTTACTGTCTTCCTGTCATGTGTCTCTGTCCATCTCCCTTTACTGTCTTCCTGTCATGTGTCTCTGTCCATCTCCCTTTACTGTCTTCCTGTCATGTGTCTCTGTCCATCTCCCTTTACTGTCTTCCTGTCATGTGTCTCTGTCCATCCCCCTTTACTGTCTTCCTGTCATGTGTCTCTGTCCATCTCCCTTTACTGTCTTCCTGTCATGTGTCTCTGTCCATCTCCCTTTACTGTCTTCCTGTCATGTGTCTCTGTCCATCTCCCTTTACTGTCTTCCTGTCATGTGTCTCTGTCCATCCCCCTTTACTGTCTTCCTGTCATGTGTCTCTGTCCATCCCCCTTTACTGTCATGTGTCTCTGTCCATCTCCCTTTACTGTCTTCCTGTCATGTGTCTCTGTCCATCTCCCTTGACTGTCTTCCTGTCATGTGTCTCTGTCCATCTCCCTTTACTGTCTTCCTGTCATGTGTCTCTGTCCATCTCCCTTTACTGTCTTCCTGTCATGTGTCTCTGTCCATCTCCCTTTACTGTCTTCCTGTCATGTGTCTCTGTCCATCTCCCTTTACTGTCTTCCTGTCATGTGTCTCTGTCCATCTCCCTTTACTGTCTTCCTGTCATGTGTCTCTGTCCATCTCCCTTTACTGTCTTCCTGTCATGTGTCTCTGTCCATCTCCCTTTACTGTCTTCCTGTCATGTGTCTCTGTCCATCCCCCTTTACTGTCTTCCTGTCATGTGTCTCTGTCCATCTCCCTTTACTGCCTTCCTGTCATGTGTCTCTGTCCATCTCCCTTTACTGTCTTCCTGTCATGTGTCTCTGTCCATCTCCCTTTACTGTCTTCCTGTCATGTGTCTCTGTCCATCCCCCTTTACTGTCTTCCTGTCATGTGTCTCTGTCCATCCCCCTTTACTGTCATGTGTCTCTGTCCATCTCCCTTTACTGTCTTCCTGTCATGTGTCTCTGTCCATCTCCCTTGACTGTCTTCCTGTCATGTGTCTCTGTCCATCTCCCTTTACTGTCTTCCTGTCATGTGTCTCTGTCCATCTCCCTTTACTGTCTTCCTGTCATGTGTCTCTGTCCATCTCCCTTTACTGTCTTCCTGTCATGTGTCTCTGTCCATCTCCCTTTACTGTCTTCCTGTCATGTGTCTCTGTCCATCTCCCTTTACTGTCTTCCTGTCATGTGTCTCTGTCCATCTCCCTTTACTGTCTTCCTGTCATGTGTCTCTGTCCATCTCCCTTTACTGTCTTCCTGTCATGTGTCTCTGTCCATCCCCCTTTACTGTCTTCCTGTCATGTGTCTCTGTCCATCTCCCTTTACTGTCTTCCTGTCATGTGTCTCTGTCCATCTCCCTTGACTGTCTTCCTGTCATGTGTCTCTGTCCATCTCCCTTTACTGTCTTCCTGTCATGTGTCTCTGTCCATCTCCCTTTACTGTCTTCCTGTCATGTGTCTCTGTCCATCTCCCTTTACTGTCTTCCTGTCATGTGTCTCTGTCCATCTCCCTTTACTGTCTTCCTGTCATGTGTCTCTGTCCATCCCCCTTTACTGTCTTCCTGTCATGTGTCTCTGTCCATCTCCCTTTACTGTCTTCCTGTCATGTGTCTCTGTCCATCTCCCTTTACTGTCTTCCTGTCATGTGTCTCTGTCCATCTCCCTTTACTGTCTTCCTGTCATGTGTCTCTGTCCATCCCTCTGTCTGTCTCTTGACACAGAGGTACCAGTCACACTGACTTGTAGTGCAAACAAACCTGATAGGTTGTTGTGTTATTTTGTTGTAGCTCCTCCCCCTCCTCCACCACCAACAACACTCTCCTCACCGCAACACGTGAATTTTTTTTTATTTTTTATTTTATTTCACCTTTATTTAACCAGGTAAACCAGTTGAGAACAAGTTCTCATTTACAACTGCGACCTGGCCAAGATAAAGCAAAGCAGTGCGATAAAAACAACAACACAGAGTTACATATGGGGTAAAACAAAACAAAAATCAAAAAAAATACAACAGAAATACAATTAATATACAGTGTGCAAATTTAGCAAGTTATGGAGGTAAGGCAATAAAATAGGCTATAGTGCAAAATAATTACAATTTAGTATTAACACTGGAATGATGTGCAAGAGATGATGTGCAAATAGAGATACTGGGGTACAGATGAGCAAAATAAATAACAATATAGGGATGAGGTAGTTGGGCGGGCTAATTTCAGATGGGCTGTGTACAGGTGCAGTGATCGGTAAGGTGCTCTGACAACTGATGCTTAAAGTTAGTGAGGGAGATAAGTGTCTCCAGCTTCAGAGATTTTTGCAATTTGTTCCAGTCATTGGCAGCAGAGAACTGGAAGGAATTGCGGCCAAAGGAGGTGTTGGCTTTGGGGATGACCAGTGAGATATACCCGCTGGAGCGCAGACTACGGGTGGGTGTTGCTATGGTGACCAATGAGCTAAGATAAGGCGGGGATTTGCCTAGCAGTGATTTATAGATGGCCTGGAGCCAGTGGGTTTGGCGACGAATATGTAGTGAGGACCATCCAACAAGAGCGTACAGGTCACAGTGGTGGGTATTATATGGGGCTTTGGAGACAAAACGGATGGCACTGTGATAGACAACATCCAATTTGCTGAGTAGAGTGTTGGAGGCTATTTTGTAAATGACATCGCCGAAGTCAAGGATCGGTAGGATAGTCAGTTTTACGAGGGCATGTTTGGCAGCATGAGTGAAGGAGGCTTTGTTGCGAAATAGGAAACCGATTCTAGATTTAACTTTGGATTGGAGATTCTTAATGTGAGTCTGGAAGGAGAGTTTACAGTCTAACCAGACACCTAGATATTTGTAGTTGTCCACGTACTCTAGGTCAGACCCGTCTAGAGTAGTGATTCTAGTCGGGTGGGCGGGTGCAAGCAGCGTTCGGTTGAAGAGCATGCATTTTGTTTTACTAGTGTTTAAGAGCAGTTGGAGGCTACTGAAGGAGTGTTGTATGGAATTGAAGCTCGTTTGGAGGTTTGTTAACACAGTGTCCAATGAAGGGCCAGATGTATACAAAATGGTGTCGTCTGCGTAGAGGTGGATCTGAGAGTCACCAGCAGCAAGAGCGACGTCATTGATATACACAGAGAAAAGAGTTGGCCCAAGAATTGAACCCTGTGGCACCCCCATAGAGACTGCCATAGGTCCAGACAACAGGCCCTCCGATTTGACACATTGAACTCTATCTGAGAAGTAGTTGGTGAACCAGGCGAGGCAGTCATTTGAGAAACCAAGGCTATTTAGTCTGCCAATAAGAATGCGGTGGTTGACAGAGTCGAAAGCCTTGGCCAGGTCAATGAAAACGGCTGCACAGTACTGTCTATTATCGATCGCGGTTATAATATCATTTAGGACCTTGAGCGTGGCTGAAGTGCACCCATGACCAGCTCGAAACCGGATTGCATAGCGGAGAAGGTACGGTGGGATTCGAAATGGTTGGTGATCTGTTTGTTGACTTGGCTTTCAAAAACTTTTGAAAGGCAGGGCAGGATGGATATGGGTCTGTAACAGTTTGGATCTAGAGTGTCACCCCCTTTGAAGAGGGGGGATGACCGCGGCAGCTTTCCAATCTCTGGGGATCTCAGACGTTACGAAAGAGAGGTTGAACAGGCTAGTAATAGGGGTTGCGACAATTTCGGCGGCTAGTTTTAGAAAGAAAGGGTCCAGATTGTCTAGTCCAGATGATTTGTAGGGGTCCAGATTTTGCAGCTCTTTTAGAACATCAGCTGTCTGGATTTGTGTGAAGGAGAAGCGGGGGGGCATGGGCAAGTTGCAGCGGAGGGTGCAGAGCTGGTGGCCGGGGTAGTGGTAGCCAGGTGGAAAGCATGGCCAGCCGTAGCAAAATGCTTGTTGAAATTCTCGATTATTGTAGATTTATCGGTGGTGATAGTGTTTCCTAGCCTCAGTGCAGTGGGCAGCTGGGAGGAAGTGCTCTTATTTTCCATGGACTTTACAGTGTCCCAAAACTTTTTGGAGTTAGTGCTACAGGATGCAAATTTCTGTTTGAAAAAGTTAGCCTTTGCTTTCCTAACTGCTTGTGTATATTGGTTCCTAACTTCCCTGAAAAGTTGCATATCACGGGGGCTATTTGATGCTAATGCAGTACGCCACAGGATGTTTTTGTGCTGGTCAAGGGCAGTCAAGTCTGAGGAGAACCAGGGGCTATATCTGTTCTTAGTTCTGTATTTTTTGAATGGGGCATGTCTATTTAAGATTGAGAGGAAATTACTTTTAAAGAACAACCAGGCATCCTCTACTGACGGAATGAGATCTATATCCATCCAGGATACCTGGGCCAGGTCAATTAGGAAGGCCTGCTCGCTGAAGTGTTTTTGGGAGCGTTTGACAGTGATGAGGGGTGGTCGTTTGACCGCGGACCCGTTACGGACGCAGGCAATAAGGCAGTGATCGCTGAGATCCTGGTTGAAGACAGCGGAGGTGTATTTAGAGGGTAAGTTAGTCAGGATGATATCTATGAGGGTACCCATGTTTACGGATTTAGGGTTGTACCTGGTAGGTTCGTTGATAATTTGCGTGAGGTTGAGGGCATCTAGCTTGGATTGTAGGATGGCTGGGGTATTAAGCATATCCCAATTTAGGTCACCAAGCAGTACGAACTCTGAGGATAGATGGGGGGCAATCAATTCACATATGGTGTCCAGGGCACAGCTGGGGGCTGAGGGGGGTCTGTAGCAAGCGGCAACAGTGAGAGATTTATTTCTGGAAAGGTGGATTTTTAGAAGTAAAAGCTCAAACTGTTTGGGCACAGACCTGGATAGTATGATGGAGCTCTGCAGGCTATCTCTACAGTAGATTGCAACTCCACCCCCTTTGGCAGTTCTATCTAGACGGAAAATGTTATAGTTGGGGATGGACATTTCAGAATTTTTGGTGGCCTTCCTAAGCCAGGATTCAGACACTGCTAGAACATCAGGGTTGGCGGAGTGTGCTAACGCAGTGAATAACTCAAACTTAGGAAGGAGGCTTCTGATATTTATGTGCAGAAAACCAAGACTTTTACGGTTACAGAAGTCAACAAATGATAGCTCCTGGGGAGTAGGAGTGATACTGGGGGCTGCAGGGCCTGGGTTAGCCTCTACATCACCAGAGGAACAGAGGAGGACTAGAATAAGGATACGACTAAAGGCTTTAAGAACTGGTCTTCTAGTGCGTTGGGTACATAGAATAAAGGGGACAGTTCTCCGGGCGTTGTAGAAAAGATTCAGGGCATTATGTACAGAAAAGGATATGGAAGGATATGAGTACAGTTCAGGTAATCCTAAGTGTTGGGTAACAATGAAAGAGATAGCGTCATTGGAGGCATCGATTGAGCCGGTCTCGGCGTGTATGGGGGGAGGAACAAAGGAGCTATATGAGACAGTTTGAGAGGGACTAGGGGTTCTACATTGAAATTGTATAATAAGAACTAACCCAAACAGCAATAGGCAAGGCATAATTGACATGGGAGAGAGGCATAAAGCAGTCACGTGTTATTAGAGAGAGCTAAGACACAACTGGAAATAGCGATAACGTTTGGGCTAAGACTAAACAGAATAAACAGGACAGAGTACCGTGTAAAGGAACAGTCCAGCAGGCATCAGCTGTGCAGCTGAGTGATCATAAGGTCCAGTGAACAGCAATATGTGAGTCCGAGAGCAGTTCAAATTGGTGCTTCAGCACAGCTAGCAGGGAGCTAGCAGGCTAGCTCAAGGCTAACTGGTGCTTGCTATATGGCAATGGTAATGGTAATCAGCCAACAACAGGTTGCAGCTAGCTAGCTGGTTGTGATGATCCGGCGCTAGGGTCCAGTGATTCCGGCAGAAAGTCCAATAAGCTATGGGTCGATAGCACGCTGGGTCGATAGCACGCTGTGCAGACTGGCCGACGAATTGTCCAGGCTAGCTAGAGCTGGCTGGTGGATAGTGTAGGCCACGGACAATGGTGAAGACGCTAACGGTGACTAATAACAGGTAGCCATTTAGTTGCAGCTAGCTAGCTGGTTGTGATGATCCGGCGCTAGGGTCCAGTGATTCCGGCAGAAAGTCCAATAAGCTATGGGTCGATAGCACGCTGGGTCGATAGCACGCTGTGCAGACTGGCCGACGAATTGTCCAGGCTAGCTAGAGCTGGCTGGTGGATAGTGTAGGCCACGGACAGTGGTGAAGACGCTAACGGTAACTAATAGCAGGTAGCCAATTCAGATTGCGGCTACACACGTTTCAGCTTACGGTTCTTGATGAAAGTTATAAAGAAATAATAGAATCCTTTCCACGTTGGGTGAGGCGGGTTGCAGGAGAGTATATTTAGTTAAAGAATGAAAGTAAAAAATTGAGAAATATAGACAAATATAGTGAATTGCTGTTGGTATTCATAGCGTTGGTATTCATAGCGTTGGTATTCATAGTGTTGGTATTCATAGTGTTGGTATTCATAGTATTGGTATTCATAGTATTGGTATTCATAGTGTTGGTATTCATAGTGTTGGTATTCATAGTGTTGGTATTCATAGTGTTGGTATTCATAGTGTTGGTATTCATAGTGTTGGTATTCATAGTATTGGTATTCATAGTGTTGGTATTCATAGTGTTGGTATTCATAGCGTTGGTATTCATAGCGTTGGTATTCATAGTGTTGGTATTCATAGTGTTGGTATTCATAGTGTTGGTATTCATAGTGTTGGTATTCATAGTGTTGGTATTCATAGTGTTGGTATTCATAGTATTGGTATTCATAGTGTTGGTATTCATAGTGTTGGTATTCATAGTGTTGGTATTCATAGTATTGGTATTCATAGTGTTGCTATTCATAGTGTTGGTATTCATAGTAATGGTATTCATAGTGTTGGTATTCATAGTATTGGTATTCATAGTGTTGGTATTCATAGTGTTGGTATTCATAGTGTTGGTATTCATAGGATTGGTATTCATAGTGTTGGTATTCATAGCCCTCTCATTTCTCCCTCACCTATTGTTCTGGGTTCTGCTTCAGAAACAAACATTGAAGAAGAGTAGAAGTCCTCTGTGGCTCTGCAGTTGGAGGTACGTTCTCTCTGCAGATAATTGAAGGTGTTTCTCTCAGCGAGGTTCAGTTTGTTTCTTTGTGTTTAACTTCTGAGATCAGTGTGTGTGTTTCTTCCTACTCCCAGGTGGTATACAGATTCTCTGAACGTCAACGTGTCCCGTTTGTCTGAAAACAAAGTCACGCGCCTGTGGGAATAACAGTAATAGGACTGACACACACACACACACACACACACACACACACACACACACACACATCCACTAATGTATTGCAATGCCTCAGGAGGATCATGTTTGCAAATAAAAAACAACATTGTGCTACCTGGTATACAATGAAAAGAGCTGCTTTTCTGTGTTTTCCCTCTTCAATGACCTGGTTTCCCACTTCAATTACCTGTTTTCCCTCTTCAATTACCTGTTTTCCCTCTTCAATTACCTGTTTTCCCTCTTCAATTACCTGTTTTCCCTCTTCATGACCTGTTTTCCCTCTTCAATGACCTGTTTTCCCTCTTCAATTACCTGTTTTCCCTCTTCAATGACCTGTTTTCCCTCTTCAATTACCTGTTTTCCCTCTTCAATGACCTGTTTTCCCTCTTCAATTACCTGTTTTCCCTCTTCAATGACCTGTTTTCCCTCTTCAATTACCTGTTTTCCCTCTTCAATGACCTGTTTTCCCTCTTCAATTACCTGTTTTCCCTCTTCAATTACCTGTTTTCCCTCTTCAATGACCTGTTTTCCCTCTTCAATGACCTGGTTTCCCACTTCAATTACCTGTTTTTATGAAGGTTCGAATTTTTCTTCCACTTTGGCATTACAGAGTATTTTGTTAAGATCGTTGACAAAAAATTACAATTAAATCAATTTTAATCCCACTTTGTAACAAAACAAAATGTGGAAAAAGTCAAGGGTTGTGAATACTTGAAGGCGCTGTATATAGAAAAGTCGGTAAAAAGTTGGCGGGATGCTAAAGTTGGCGGGATGCTAAAGTTGGTGGGATGCTAAAGTTGGCAGGATGCTAAAGTTGGCGGGATGCTAAAGTTGGCAGGATGCTAAAGTTGGCGGTATGCTAAAGTTGGCAGGATGCTAAAGTTGGCGGTATGCTAAAGTTGGCAGGATGCTAAAGTTGGCGGGATGCTAAAGTTGGCGGGATGCTAAAGTTGGCGGTATGCTAAATTTGGCAGGATGCTAAAGTTGTCGGGATGCTAAAGTTGGCAGGATGCTAAAGTTGGCAGGATGCTATAGTTGGCGGGATGCTAAATTTGGCGGGATGCTAAAGTTGGCGGTATGCTAAAGTTGGCAGGATGCTAAAGTTGGCGGGATGCTAAAGTTGGCAGGATGCTAAAGTTGGCAGGATGCTATAGTTGGCGGGATGCTAAATTTGGCTAAAAAACGTATTGGTTTGAAAGGTGTAATATAGTGACAGACTGTGGCTGCATCCCAAATGGAACACTATTCCCTATTCCCTAAATATGGGCCCTGGTCAATAGTAGTGCACTATATATAGGAAATAGGGTGCCATTTGGGATGTGGAGGTGTCGTTGGCAGCAACTGGTCCAATTAACACCCACTCTCCTGTCTAGTGGAGTGACGTGTGTGTGTGTGTGTGTGTGTGTGTGTGTGTGTGTGTGTGTGTGTGTGTGTGCAGCCATGCCTCCTTTCTCTCTTTCTATCTGTCTGTCAGAGACACACACACACAGAGAGACACACACAGACACACACACAGAGAGACACACACACAGAGACACACACACAGAGACACACACACAGAGACACACACAGATACACACACATATACACACACACAGACACACACAGAGACACACACACACAGAGACACACACACAGAGACACACACACAGAGACACACACAGAGAGACACACACAGACACACACATAGAGAGACACACACAGATACACACACAGAGACACACACAGATACACACACACACAGACACACACACAGAGAGACACACACACAGAGACACACACACAGAGACACACACAGACACACACACAGAGAGACACACACTGAGAGACACACACAGACACACACATAGAGAGACACACACACAGAGACACACACACAGAGACACACACACAGACACACACAGATACACACACACACAGACACACACAGAGAGACACACACACAGAGACACACACACAGAGACACACACAGAGACACACACATAGAGACACACACAGAGACACACACACAGAGACACACACAGAGACACACACAGAGACACACACAGATACACACACACACAGACACACACAGAGAGACACACACACAGAGACACACACACAGAGACACAATCAGAGACACACACACAGAGACACACTCAGAGACACACACACAGAGACCCACTCAGACACACACACACACAGACACACACAGAGACACACACAGAGAGACACACACAGAGAGACACACACAGATACACACACACAGATACACACACACAGAGTCACACACACAGAGAGACACACACAGAGACACACACACAGAGAGACACACACAGAGACACACACACAGAGACACACACACAGACACACACACACACAGATACACACACAGAGAGACACACACACAGAGACACACACACACAGAGACACACACACACACAGACACACACATAGATACACACACACATAGAGACACACACACACAGAGACACACACACACAGAGACACACACACATACACACACAGAGACACACACACACAGAGACACACACACACAGAGACACACACAGAGACACACACACACAGAGACACACACACACACACACAGACACACACATAGAGACACACACACATAGAGACACACACACACAGAGACATACACACACAGAGAGACACACACACAGAGACACACACACAGAGACACACACACAGAGACACACACACATACACACACAGAGAGACACACACACAGACACACACAGAGAGACACACACACACAGAGACACACACACAGACACACACACACACAGATACACACACAGAGAGACACACACACAGAGACACACACACACACACACAGACACACACACACAGACACACACACAGAGACACACACACAGAGACACACACACACAGAGACACACACACAGACACACACAGAGACACACACACACAGAGACACACACACACACACACACACACACATACACACAGAGACACACACACACAGAGACACACACACAGACACACACAGAGACACACACTCTCCCCATCCCCCCTCCCCCTGCCCTAGCTGGAAAGGAATGACTGTGTGTGAGAAACAGAGGCAGGGAGAGGGGGAAGAGGGAGGTAGAGAGAGAGGACTTTTGTTTGTGATCTACTTCCCTTGGTTTGGCAATGTAAACATATGTTCCCCATGCCAATAAAGGCCATTGGATGTAGTTGAGGAATCAACACCCTCCTCTGATAGTAAAACCCAGCTCCTTTGAACTATGTGTACCTCTGTTCCCTGAGTGAACGAGAGAGAGAGAGAAATAAGCAGGGAGGCTCTTCTCTAGCTGCCTTTCTCTCTCTCTCTCTCTCTCTCTCTCTCTCTCTCTCTCTCTCTCTCTCTCTCTCTCTCTCTCTCTCTCTCTCTCTCTTACTCACACAAATCTACACAGAGTGACAACAGAGGAAGGCTTGGTTACAGAGGAGAGTCTGAGTGACTACAGAGGAAGGATTGGTTACAGAGGAGAGGCTGAGTGACAACAGATGAAGGATTGGTTACAGAGGAGAGGCTGAGTGACTACAGAGGAAGGATTGGTAACAGAGGAGAGGCTGAGTGACTACAGAGGAAGGATTGGTTACAGAGGAGAGCCTGAGTGACTACAGAGGAAGGCTTGGTTACAGAGGAGAGGCTGAGTGACTACAGAGGAAGGATTGGTTACAGAGGAGAGGCTGAGTGACTACAGAGGAAGGATTGGTTACAGAGGAGAGGCTGAGTGACTACAGAGGAAGGATTGGTTACAGAGGAGAGGCTGAGTGACTACAGAGGAAGGATTGGTTACAGAGGAGAGGCTGAGTGACTACAGAGGAAGGCTTGGTTACAGAGGAGAGGCTGAGTGACGACAGAGGAAGGATTGGTTACAGAGGAGAGGCTGAGTGACTACAGAGGAAGGATTGGTTACAGAGGAGAGGCTGAGAGACTACAGAGGAAGGCTTGGTTACAGATGAGAGGCTGAGAGACTACAGAGGAAGGATTGGTTACAGATGAGAGGCTGAGAGACTACAGAGGAAGGCTTGGTTACAGAGGAGAGGCTGAGTGACTACAGAGGAAGGATTGGTTACAGAGGAGAGGCTGAGTGACAACAGGGGAAGGATTGGTTACAGAGGAGAGGCTGAGTGACGACAGGATAAGGCTTGCCTACAGCGGAGGACACACAGTGACTGGGGAAGGAAGGGCCCCAGTATCTTGGCAAAAAAGAGGATACATGCGGTCAGGTGTTAAGAGCTGCACCACAGGACCAGGGGCAGGCAGCTCTCCAACAGAAGAGGCATCAGCCTTCCTTCCAGGCGGTAGAGGCGGGGAACGAGGAGGTGTTATTTGACACATCTCTCCCGGTCGGCTGGCTGGCTCACGTTCTATCTGAGGCTTTCACTTCTCCTCATAGCTCTCTCTCTCTCTCTCTCTCTCTCTGTGTGTCTGTCTCTCTCTCTCTCTCCCTCTCTCTCTCTCTCTCTCTCTCTCTCCACTCAACCTCTCTCTCTCTCTCTCTCTCTCTCTCTCTCTGTCTCTCTCTCTCTCTCTCTCTGTCTCTCTCTCTCTCTCTCTCTCTCTGTCTCTCTCTGTCTCTCTCTCTCTCTCTCTGTCTCTCTCTCTCTCTCTCTCTCTCTCTCTCTCTCTCTCTCTCTCTCTCTCTCTCTCTCAATCTCTCTCTCTCTCTCTCTCTCTCTCTCTCTCTCTCTCTCTCTCTCTCTCTCTCTCTCTCTCTCTCTCTCTCTCTCTCTCTCTCTCTCTCTCTCTCTCTCTCTCTCTCTCTCTCCCTCTCTCCACCCAGCCCCCTCTCTTTGCTTTGCTGCTCCACTGCTCTTTGTGAAGCAGCGGAGTGCCAGCACACACACTGACACACACTCCACACACACACACGCTAACACACACACACACACACACACACACAGACACACAGCTGAGGCTCCCGTTCTCTAGCTGCTGCTGTGAGGCAGCTCAGCAAAGGAGGCACTGCTCGTTTTCTGCTACTGTAGAGGGATTGTAAAGGAGATTGTTAGAGGAGGCATTTGGAGGTTTGTGGATTGTCCGAGCAGCCGGTGCTTGCTTTCGTACAGGGATTGGAAAGGAGAAGAGGACAGGAGGCTCTAACGTGTAGAGGATTGTAGAGGAGGTCTCTGGTGGTGTTTTGTCTCGAGCTATGGAGCGTTTCCTGGTCTTTGTGAAGCAGATCAGGAGGTCCAGGAGACGGAAGGGGAAAAAGTACCGACCGGAGGAGGACTATCAGGAGGGTTATGAAGACGTGTATTATTATGCATCTGAGCACCTGCACAGTAAGTCAACCAGGGAACGAGGGAGGAGGGAGAGAAGGAGAGAGAGAGAGAGAGAGGAAGAGAGGGAGAAAGGGAGATGGAGGCGGAGGAGGGCTAACAATTATGTACAGTGAATGGACCAGGGAAGGAATGGAGAGAGAGAGAGAGAGAGAGAGAGAGAGAGTGAGAGAGAGAAGAGGGCTAATGATTCGGTACAGTGAATGAAGGAGGGCGAGCAGGAGAAATAAAGGGAGGAGGTGGGCTGGCTAGCTGGTCTGTCATTGTTTTATTGTGTTGTAGGATGATCAGCTCTGAACTAACAGGGAGGGCTGGCTAGCTGGTCTGTCATTGTTTTATTGTGTTGTAGGATGATCTGCTCTGAACTAACAGGGGGAGGGCTGGCTAGCTGGTCTGTCATTGTTTTATTGTGTTGTAGGATGATCAGCTCTGAACTAACAGGGGGAGGGCTGGCTAGCTGGTCTGTCATTGTTTTATTGTGTTGTAGGATGATCAGCTCTGAACTAACAGGGAGGGCTGGCTAGCTGGTCTGTCATTGTTTTATTGTGTTGTAGGATGATCAGCTCTGAACTAACAGGGAGGGCTGGCTAGCTGGTCTGTCATTGTTTTATTGTGTTGTAGGATGATCAGCTCTGAACTAACAGGGGGAGGGCTGGCTAGCTGGTCTGTCATTGTTTTATTGTGTTGTAGGATGATCAGCTCTGAACTAACAGGGGGAGGGCTGGCTAGCTGGTCTGTCATTGTTTTATTGTGTTGTAGGATGATCAGCTCTGAACTAACAGGGGAGGGCTGGCTAGCTGGTCTGTCATTGTTTTATTGTGTTGTAGGATGATCAGCTCTGAACTAACAGGGGGAGGGCTGGCTAGCTGGTCTGTCATTGTTTTATTGTGTTGTAGGATGATCAGCTCTGAACTAACAGGGGGAGGGCTGGCTAGCTGGTCTGTCATTGTTTTATTGTGTTGTAGGATGATCAGCTCTGAACTAACAGGGGGAGGGCTGGCTAGCTGGTCTGTCATTGTTTTATTGTGTTGTAGGATGATCAGCTCTGAACTAACAGGGGGAGGGCTGCTACTGTGGGGCAAACAAGCAGCTTATCATCGGATTATGAAAACCTAGAGTGGCCTGGATGAATGGGGATAGCATTAGTGTGTAGAGATGCGTGTGTGTGCATGTGTGAGTGCGTGTGTGAGTGTGTGTGCGCGTGTGTGTGTGCATGTGTGTGTGAGTATGTGTGCGTGTGTGTGCGTGTGTGAGTGTGTGTGCGTGTGCGTGTGTGCATGTGTGTGTTGTTTTCCCCTTACTCCCTCTCTGATGGATATGTGGTTAACGTTTATCTGCATTGATTCAGCTGCATACTGTATGTGGGCTGTACTGTATCAGTAGTAAATAACGAAGTAGGATGGTCTAATACTGGGATGTTTACATGCGCTGAGCTAGGCTAAAGCTAAGCTAGGCTAAAGCTAAGCTAGGCTAAAGCTAAGTTAGGCTAAAGCTAAGCTAGCAGGTCACGTACAGCTAACACCTACTGTATCTAATTATCCAGTTATAAACATAAATACTGTGTTATAGTGATATAATACTGTGATGGTTATGTACACTAGGTTAGACTAGCAGGTCACTCACAGCTAACACCTACTGTATCTATATCTATATCCAAACACCTTCTGTTGTTGGGATGTTTATACATGCTAGGTCATGTCAGGCTAGCAGGTCTCTCTAAGATTGGGATGTTTATACATGCTAGGTCATGTCAGGCTAGCAGGTCTCTCTAAGATTGGGATGTTTATACATGCTAGGTCATGTCAGGCTAGCAGGTCTCTAATTATTTTATACTCTGTCCTAGATCTCTTAAGATTGGGATGTTTATACATGCTGGTCATGTCAGGCTAGCAGGTCTCTCTAAGATTGGGATGTTTATACATGCTAGGTCATGTCAGGCTAGCAGGTCTCTAAGATTGGGATGTTTATACATGCTAGGTCATTACTAGCAGTCTTCTAAGATTGGGATGTTTATACATGCTAGGTCATGTCAGGCTAGCAGGTCTCTCTAAGATTGGGATGTTTATACATGCTAGGTCATGTCAGGCTAGCAGGTCTCTCTAAGATTGGGATGTTTATACATGCTAGGTCATGTCAGGCTAGCAGGTCTCTCTAAGATTGGGATGTTTATATGTGCCAGGTCAGGTCAGGCTAGCAGGTCTCTCTAAGATGTATCTATATCCAAATGCCTCGTATGACCAGCTCAGAGCCAGTCTATATAGAGGACAGTCAACAGCCAGCAGTGTATTGTATGACACAGCCAGGTGAATTCCTCCCTTCCCCCTCCTCTCCCCCTGCGTGGTGCCTAGCAGGGTTTATGTTTCACTCCTTGGTTTAAACAACAAGCTCCAGCCTAGCTGTCTCTACTGCCACTGGTCATCTAGAATGGACCTCTGATACTGCTGCTGCTGCTGCTGATCTCTCTCTATTTGTCTCTATCTTTCTCTGATCTCTCTCTCTCTCTCTCTCTATTTGTCTCTCTATCTTTCTCTGATCTCTCTCTCTCTCTCTATTTGTCTCTATCTTTCTCTGATCTCTGTCTCTCTCTCTCTATCTTTCTCTGATCTCTCTCTCTCTCTCTCTATTTGTCTCTCTCTCTTTCTCTGATCTCTCTCTCTCTCTCTATTTGTCTCTCTCTCTTTCTCTGATCTCTGTCTCTCTGTCTCTCTCTCTCTCTCTCTCTCTCTCTCTCTCTCTCTATTTGTCTCTCTATCTTTCTCTGATCTCTCTCTCTCTCTCTATTTGTCTCTCTCTCTTTCTCTGATCTCTGTCTCTCTCTCTCTCTCTCTCTCTCTCTCTCTCTCTATTTGTCTCTCTATCTTTCTCTGATCTCTCTCTATTTGTCTCTATCTTTCTCTGATCTCTGTCTCTCTCTCTCTCTCTCTCTGTCTCTCTCTCTCTCTCTCTCTCTCTCTATTTGTCTCTCTATCTTTCTCTGATCTCTGTCTCTCTCTCTCTATTTGTCTCTCTATCTTTCTCTGATCTCTCTCTATTTGTCTCTATCTTTCTCTGATCTCTCTCTATTTGTCTCTATCTTTCTCTGATCTCTCTCTATTTGTCTCTCTCTTTCTCTGATCTATGTCTCTCTGTCTCTCTCTCTCTCTGTCTCTCTCTCTCTCTCTATTTGTCTCTCTATCTTTCTCTGATCTCTCTCTCTCTCTCTCTATTTGTCTCTCTCTCTTTCTCTGATCTCTGTCTCTCTCTCTCTCTCTCTGTCTCTCTCTCTCTCTCTCTCTCTATTTGTCTCTCTATCTTTCTCTGATCTCTCTCTCTCTCTCTCTATTTGTCTCTCTCTCTTTCTCTGATCTCTGTCTCTCTCTCTCTCTCTCTGTCTCTCTCTCTCTCTCTATTTGTCTCTCTATCTTTCTCTGATCTCTGTCTCTCTCTCTCTATTTGTCTCTCTATCTTTCTCTGATCTCTCTCTATTTGTCTCTATCTTTCTCTGATCTCTCTCTATTTGTCTCTATCTTTCTCTGATCTCTCTCTATTTGTCTCTATCTTTCTCTGATCTCTGTCTCTCTCTCTCTATTTCTCTCTCTCTCTCTCTCTCTATTTGTCTCTCTCTCTATTTGTCTCTCTATCTTTCTCT